>NC_052325.1:11003851-11156251 GCF_016432855.1 Salvelinus namaycush
TTAATGGACTGTAGAAAGAGAAGATTAGTTCATTGACTTGCAGTATTGGCTCGCTTAAATTGAAATATCCTCTGCTTGTCTAGATAGGAGAAATGCTTTGCTGGAGAGGGAGATCTTTTAATGGATGTTCATAATGAATAGACCATTCCTGCATATCTGGAGAAACTAACTAACTGAGAACAGTTAGTCAGTGATTCAGTTTAGTCATTCAAGATTCAGAAAGTTTTGTAAGTATTTCACATATGGCATGAGAAATATAGAAAAGTTCTTGATTTAATTTGTGGTGACTACTGCACATGATCTTCTCAACAATGCAGATGACTCCAGATATTGACATTTTCTTGGTTGAGTTAAAGGGAATGCAAAAGAAAATGATTGTAATACAATAAAGGACAATTATCCAATTACAAGACAGGCATGAGTGTGAATGAATTAGGTATTTCATTTCACACAATCCATACAGTATCTCTTTGGAACTTAATTGCGAAAAGCTGCTGGCCTCTTTTCAGCCAATACCAGTAAGATGATGAACTGTGTGGTGACGCTGACAATCTTTTTTCATAAAAGGTTAGAAATAGTCTTGTGCGAGATACCCTCTATTTGCTTAGTGTGGTTCCAGGCAACATGTCATGCACCATTAACTGTTTATGATGTGGGCTGTTCATTATGGAGAATCCATTTGCATTTAGTCATTCTCTTTCACTTAAGTACTTTACACCGCTGTGTGTTTCCAAATCTCTCATGTGGAGTTGGGTTCTCAAGTCTAGGTATTCATATCAATTTCAACTGTGCCCTCATCAAAGGCATGACTTTTTACACCCTCCTCCACAAAATTGTTTGGTAAAGTTTGGTTCTAACAACCAGGGGATCAGATTAAGGTCTTTCTGTTAAATTGACCTCATCTCTCCTACTTAGGCTGTCTGCAAAAAGGGTGATTTCAATAAGCCCAGCCAAAAAGCCCTTGGTAAGCAGGAAACTGTGTGCCAAAACTGTCTACCCTGCTTCAATGACAATTGTGCCTGAATGTCAGTGAACCAAATAGACCGATCTTGTTTACTCGAAAGCTTCATGACATTGCAGAAATCTTGAGCTTCTCTCTATCTTTGCAACAGTGCACTGACATAGATGGAGGCATTCCCGGTCAAGTTTATGGGCCTGCCATGCATATCCAATGGTGACTCCAAGGAAGCATTGTGATGTATAGGCTAATCACCATTATATCAGGCTTAAACACCCACACAGCCATACACACCGACACGGCCATAGACAACCACACGGCTATACACACCCACACATTGTGTCAACAAAAGAGTGTGTGAAATTTTTATGGCAGTATTGTTGAATACAGCCATAATGAATCCAGCTGCACTGTTCCAGGAATTAGGGAAAACAGTTGAATAGCTGGTGGTGCCTTCAGAACATTGTGGTTTGGAGACATTGTTTTCCCTCCTTTTCTCCTTAATATTTCTTGGTAGCTTCAGGATCAACAGAAGAACTATTGTGAGGGACAGTTTTGGTCATTGTGGTTCTACAGCTTCAAGCAGCTTTAATCAATTTGACTATACTGCTTTCTTCACTCAAAGCTTTGAGGCGGAAAAAAATAAATGTCTGTTTTCAAGAATGGGAGTCGCTCAGGAAAAGGAGGATTTGTCACTGGCAGGAATGTACGTGCGTTATATATGTCAGACGTTGGTTTAATAAAACATCTTCTTCATAGTAATGGTGTGCTGCACAACACATCAGTGTGTACTAAGTGGAACACTTCAGGTCGCAATGCTGCTCAAGATATATCATTATTTTCTCCATTTCTCCTTAAGTGTCTGAAACTATGATTTCACAAACAACTGAAAGACAAAAAATCACTACTGTAACAAAATAGCGTCTATGAATGGGAAATATAACAATAACATTAGTTGTAGACCTCTCCGTCTGTGTGTTTTATTGGTATATTTTTCCGATGTACTGCATGTGTCTACAGTACTATGACATCTACTGATACGTGTGGTCTTTATACTGCACAGGTAAGGGCTTTTATCCTGAAGGTTGCTGCTTCCAGCTTTTGGCTGTTAAACTTCATTTGCTACAGCTGCACATTCGACAGAGGTCGATGTCTATGCCTATGCGTCATCACGTTTTATTAAAACAAAACCCAGTTATTTGCATGGGCTGCATCGCAATCCACTGACTCCGCTGGTGAAAGCCATTCACCTACTCGGAAGACAGGCGCTCCCCAGAGTCTGTGTTTGTCAGACATGAGAGGATGACGAAAGTTCATTTCCACGGAATCATCTGTAAAGTCCTAACAGTTTGAGCTAGAAATTATTTGGACTCCACTATCAAATGCCAATATGAGCCTACGATCAGACACCATCAGGCACTTTAAAACAGACTGTTTATATTTATTTTATTTAAAAAAAATCTGTTTTGCCATATATGAATGTGTTATTTAATGCATGTCTACGGGCAGTCAGGCCAAATTCAATGTCTTATCAAAAAATTTCTTAAGATTTTTTATTTACCTACAGAGATCCTAAAATTCCAAATAAAATAGATAATTGATCCATTGTATGACCATCTTAATGTTTATTGTACCTACTGGGGTCCTATATTTCAAAATCAAATAGCTAAATGATCTATGGTATGACCATATTAAAACAATTCAAAATGTTAGCTCAGTAGAACTCCCCCAAAGGCTTAGACTCAAGAGCTCTCATTTAGAGATGCAATTACTGAGAAAGTAATTCACTGTCTGTTCACCAACGCATAATGTGTGGATATTATACCCATACTGCCCATCTACAGTAACCTATATTATTAATGCATATTAGACTCTATGTTCCACAGGGTAGGGATCATCTAAATGTCAAATCCATTCTGGAGGGAGGTCCATTTATTTATCATTCAAATGTCATGCAAATATTCCATTTACTCAATGCTAATTATTTAGGTATGTTTCTTGAGACCTGCTGTACGAGTGATTATAAATTATAACCATGCTTTTGTCTATCTGCATCTGTGCATCAGCCACTGTTATTTTCACTCCCATTGTCTGAGAAACCCCTCTAGGTGGAGAGGCCTGTGTACTCAGACATACAGTAAGTAGACAAAACCTGTTAAATTTTACAGCATCTGCAATGTCTGCTTGAATCCAAATGTACACATTTCCGTGAATAACAGGATAAACTATAGCTATGTTTATATCTCCTTTGCCTAACCAAACCAGAGCAGAACATGTTGGATCATGGCATTGTTATGCTAAAAAGTAATTTCCAACAGAGTAAATGACTTTCCTTGCTTCTTAGTTTTTTCAATTAGTCACCCTACTCAGATCTCTGATGCGTATCGTAAAATAAGCTTTAATGTATTTTATTGAGCCAACACAATGGGAAAACTGAAACTAATTAGGCAATATTTACCTGGGGTCTGGGGCTGCATTTAAAAGGCAGGGTCATAGTGTTCTATTAGCTCACTAGACTAAAGTGAACGTCTAGAAAGGGCTCACCTTACCTGTCCTAGCAAGGGTTCACTTTACCTGTCCTAGCAAGGGTTCACCTTGACTGTCCTAGCAAGGGTTCACTTTACCTCTCCTAGCAAGGGTTCACTTTACCTGTCCTAGCAAGGGTTCACCTTACCTGTCCTAGCAAGGGTTCACCTTGCCTGTCCTAGCAAGGGTTCACTTTACCTGTCCTGGCAAGGGTTCACCTGCCCTGTCCTAGCAAGGGTTCACCCTACCTGTCCTAGCAAGGGTTCACCTTGCCTGTCACAGCAAGGGTTCACTTTACCTGTCCTAGCAAGGGTTCACTTTACCTGTTCTAGCAAGGGTTCACTTTACCTGCCCTGTCAAGGGTGCACCCTACCTGTCCTAGCAAGGGTTCACTTTACCTGTCCTAGCAAGGGTTCACCTTACCTGTCCTAGCAAGGGTTCACCTTCCCTGTCCTAGCAAGGGTTCACCCTACCTGTCCTAGCAAGGGTTCACCTTACCCGTCCTAGCAAGGGTTCACCTTACCCGTCATAGCAAGGGTTCACCTTACCTGTCCTAGCAAGGGTTCACCTTACCCGTCCTAGCAAGGGTTCACCTTACCCGTCATAGCAAGGGTTCACCTTACCCGTCATAGCAAGGGTTCACCTTACCTGTCCTAGCAAGGGTTCACCCCCCCTGTCCTAGCAAGGGTTCACCTTACCTGTCCTAGCAAGGGTTCACCCTACCTGTCCTAGCAAGGGTTCACTTTACCTGTCCTAGCAAGGGTTCACCTTACCCGTCCTAGCAAGGGTTCACCTTGCCTGTCACAGCAAGGGTTCACTTTACCTGTCCTAGCAAGGG
This sequence comes from Salvelinus namaycush, assembly GCF_016432855.1. Taxonomy (NCBI): domain Eukaryota; kingdom Metazoa; phylum Chordata; class Actinopteri; order Salmoniformes; family Salmonidae; genus Salvelinus; species Salvelinus namaycush. Next base: position 11,008,174 of record NC_052325.1, read on the forward strand.
TTCACTTTACCTGTTCTAGCAAGGGTTAACTTTACCTGTCCTAGCAAGGGTTCGCTTTACCTGTCCTGTCAAGGGTTCACCCTACCTGTCCTAACAAGGGTTCACTTTACCCGTCATAGCAAGGGTTCACCTTACCTGTCCTAGCAAGGGTTCACCTTCCCTGTCCTAGCAAGGGTTCACCTTACCTGTCCTAGCAAGGGTTCACCTTCCCTGTCCTAGCAAGGGTTCACCTTCCCTGTCCTAGCAAGGGTTCACCTTACCTGTCCTAGCAAGGGTTCACCTTACCTGTCCACATTACCTGTCCTTGTCTTTCGATGTTGTCTTTGCTGTGCATAAGCCAACCTTCTTTTGCAGAATTTAAGGTTAGCTAGCCAACGTGCTGTCTTAGCTTACCTTGCAGACAATACTGGTGCCCACCCCCTCCCCTTTAAATCACCCACGCACAGATATGCCAGCACACACTAGTCACATACACATAGTCTCCGCTCCTGACACATAGTGGCTGAAATGTTGATTGAGTGCTGAATGCCTTCACACAGTGAGAGGCTGACGTTATGAAGCAATTTATCTGGGAACTGCATACGTGGCAGAATTAAATAGCCATAGAACAGAAACATATTGAGGCATGCATTACTCTTGAATGGCAGACACGCTAAGGCCACCTTCCCTGCCTGTGAGATGTCGTACACCAGGAGGGAGAATGCATCCGTGTTACTATGTATAGATGAGAGGAAGCCAGGTTTCAAATGTTTCATTGTTCTAATTTGATCTGTGAATTCAATTTTACAGACCAGCCACATACGGTACTGTCATATGGTGGGCCAAGTAAGAAAACACTCAAGGTAAAGGGATTAGTATGTCTAAAGCTGCTTCTACATTAGAAAAAGCCCATAAACTAATTACACCTCTCACAGTGGGCAATAGGTACCAAGTGTCAAGTCTAATTAAAAAGGTATAAGGTACTACCACCACCCCCACCAGCATCATTATGAGCAAACACACATACCCCTTATTCACAAAAATAGTCTATGCATTCTTAGCGATGGCAGACATAATGTAGAATTATAACCCTCCTTTTATTGTTTCCTCTTTGTTCAGCTGTTGCTCTGCTGTAACTCCTGAGAGCGTCTCCCAGGCCGTTGTAAAAATACATTCTTATTCTAAATCAAATCACCTGGTGGGAATGATAAACAGCGCACTGAGCCTGAACTTCAACTTGATGAATACCCAAGTGATTGTTCCCCAGCTAAGCTGTAACTCTAGCTAGAAAATGAAAATGGACCAGGTGTGAAAACAATTAGTTCCAGAGTAGCTCCTTAAATGAAGAGCATACATTATTGAATGTGCCCCTCATTTATAGAGCCTTGGCAGTAAGTATCAAACTGACCGATCTCTACCACTATAAGTCATTACTTTGTTATGCTTCCCAGAGTAGTGGGTAAATAAAAAAGCATTATGTTCAACTGAGCGGGGTTTGTGATTAATAGAGTTGAGTTAAGTGTTTAGTTGTAATGTTTCTCATGATTTAGGAGTGTTGCCTTGCTTCCTTGCCCTCCACACTATGGCTACATATCTATTGACTGAGTGGGATGAGAACTACGGTGGGCGATCCGTAAGCACAGTGCTTTTTTAATTGCCACAATTTTGTTTTCGAGAAATGGAACAACTCCAGTTTTGAAAAGCATGCAGATGGTAGGTAACCTGTGGAATAGGGACACAAACAGAATGTCACAACAATAACATGGATTACTCAGAAAAACACGTGGGCTGCATTGCAACGAATTAAGAAGCTGAACTTTGTATGTACCACTGTGTTAAAGCCGGTTTCCTTTAAAACGCTAGAGGAAAGAGGGATTAAGGCAGCGGGGGCTAATAGCCTGGGAGATTACACAGAGATCCGAGTTCAAATAACTGTTGTTGCAAAGAAAAGAACACCGGAAAAAATTAGCAAACCAATTGATCAAGCCGGTTTAAAACTAGACATCAGAAATGGTCATCCTCTGAGTTCACTACTACCGCACCAGTGAAGTAACATGTCATATCATGAACAATAAAATGGATAAATGGAAGAATATGACATATTACAACTGAAATAACATGATTCGACTGGAAATGTAGCTTATGTCAAAACACATGTAATTTCAGACAATTACTTGCCCAAATGATGCCTACACAGGGGCGGACTGGGACAAGAATTCGGCCCTGGCATTTTATTCGCACCAACCTACATTACTGCGAGTACCGGCAACTCACCCAACCGGCGATTCACCAGCAAAACAAGCACATCCCATCCCCACACATACAACCCTTAACCTACACACCCTACTTAGACACAGGCAGTTGTGCTGATGTAACCAACTTCACATAGCCCCCCAGAAGAAAGACACATGGACACCCACACTTGGTTTTTATCAGTAGGAAAAGATATTAAACAGTGACGACAGGCATTGACAGGACGGTCACAGCCACACGTTCACTGGTTAGGTAGGACACAAGATATCTTTTAGATGGAACAACAGTAATGATACATGCCCTCAATGTGAAGTGATATTAATCCATAAAAACAGAGCACAAGTACAATTCTTTTCATATAAACCTTTAACTGTAGTAAGAAAAAAAGCATTAACTTAATATTTCGATAAATTACCTGCTAGCAAATCACCTGCTAGCAATAGCTACCGTGACATTACAGTGCACTGACTGACGGTGCTAGTCAGCTCGTTCTTAACATGGCTAGCTAAGCCAACAAAAACTTGGTTAACTTGCCGAAATGGGCCTTAAATACATTAACGGTAAGATAAATATATACATAGTCACATTCACTATTGAATATGAACTCATTTTCCAAAGATGTTATTGTGTTACAGTTTTAAACATGTTTTTATGTACAGAGGAAGGAGACACAAACCTTCTCTCAGAATATCTCTCAGACTGAAGAGCAGGCAAGCCAACTTTCCAAATAGGGGAGAAGCACTCAAAACCCACTAGTTATTCTTTCAAGGTAAATAATACAAAGATGATAAGTCCGAAGACCTCTCGTATTGCCAACCTTCCTACAATGGCAGCCAACATTTGTATGAATTCGACAACAGATAATGAAACTAAACTTTATTTATATCACACCTTTTCCTGAAGTGAATGGTTTCACCCACTACTCTACCCACGAACTGCGGTGTTCTTTGATATCTACATTGCGTGTGAGGTTGATGGAAACTCTACAACTCTTCAATTTGTCACACTGACACATAACATTGGCAGCATTTCTCAAACATTTCTGTATCAGTGACTGGTGAGACATGGCTCTGACAGTCTGTCTGTCTGTCTGTCTGTCTGTCTGTCTGTCTGTCTGTCTGTCTGTCTGTCTGTCTGTCTGTCTGTCTGTCTGTCTGTCTGTCTGTCTGTCTGTCTGTCTGTCTGTCTGTCTGTCTGTCTGTCTGTCTGTCTGTCTGTCTGTCTGTCTGTCTGTCTGTCTGTCTGTCTGTCTGTCTGTCTGTCTGTCTGTCTGTCTGTCACTCCAGAGAATGCGTTTGCACTCGAAAGTCAAATGGTGGAGTGCTTTACACCACTCCAGCCAACGCTTGGCATTGCACATTGGTGATCTTAGGCTATGGTCAATTTAATTGATTGGACATGATTTGGAAAGGCACACACCTGTCCATATAAGGCCCCACAGTTGACAGTGCATGTCAGAGCAAAAACCAAGCCATGAGGACGAAGGAATTGCCCGTAGAGCTCCGAGACAGGATTGTGTCGAGTCACAGATCTGGGGAAGGGTACCAAAACATTTCTGCAGCACATACACACTCACACACACACACACACACACACACACACACACACACACACACACACACACACACACACACACACACACACACACACACACACACACACACACACACACACACACACACACACACACACACACACACAGACTAAGACATAGACATAGACATAGACACAGACACAGACACAGACACAATAAACAATACACACACTGTGTACCAGGTCCTCCCTAAACTATGGGGAATTATATCATTTAAGTGGAAATGACTCTTTTCTGTTCCTCAGTCAGCAGAGACTTGACTGAGTTCAGAGGAGCTGTGAGGAGGTGATCTATAGCTACTGGAATGTGAACGATAAAAATACCCTCAGCACAATCTTCACATGTACTGTAGCCAATGTAATTATCCATTTGGATCAAATACATGCTTTTTTGTTAGATATTTTCGAGCGGTAGACTATACCCAGCTTTAGATAGTTTTACACACTAGGGTGATCGCGACAGCCATTAATATCACACTGTAGCTGCTCCCATTGGAGAGGGGAAAAAAGAGCCTTTGGCTGACGGAGGGAGGACTGAGATGGCGGTTGCCGGCGAGAGTGAAACCTTTCATTAGTGACGCACGGCATCCTTGGTTGCAGGTGACACCTTGACCTCTGCGCTGAATTACTGTCTCACAAACCTCCTGTTTCAGCCCAACCTCTTGGTTCAGTCCAACATCCTAGTGCAGTCCAACCTCCTGGTTCAGTCTAACCTCCTGGTGATTACATACTGGTTAATTATTTTTATATGTGTATACTGTATTCTACTGCATTCTAGTCAATGCCACTCCGACATTGCTCGTCCTAATATCTACATATTTCTTAATTCCATTATTTTCCTTTGAGATTTGTGTGTATTGTTGTGAATTGCTTGATACTACTACAATGTTGGACCTAGGAACACAAGCAATTCGCTATACCTGCAATAACATCTGCTAAATATGTGTATGTGACCAATAAAATAAATTTTTGATGTCAGTCTAATCTCCTGGTGCAGTTCAACCTCCTGGTGCAGCCCAACCTTCTGGTGAAGCCCATCCTCCTAGGGCAGCCGAACCTCCTGGTGTGGTTCAACCTCCTGGTGCGTTCCAACCTCCTTGTGCGGTCCAACCTCCTGGTGCGTCCAACCTCCTGCTGCAGCCCAACCTCCTGGTGCAGCCCAACCTTCTGGTGAAGCCCATCCTCCTAGGGCAGCCGAACCTCCTGGTGTGGTTCAACCTCCTGGTGCGTTCCAACCTCCTTGTGCGGTCCAACCTCCTGGTGCGTCCAACCTCCTGCTGCAGCCCAACCTCCTGGTGCAGCCCAACCTTCTGGTGAAGCCCATCCTCCTAGGGCAGCCGAACCTCCTGGTGTGGTTCAACCTCCTGGTGCGTTCCAACCTCCTTGTGCGGTCCAACCTCCTGGTGCGTCCAACCTCCTGGTGCAGCCCAACCTCCTGGTGCAGCCCAACCTTCTGGTGAAGCCCATCCTCCTAGGGCAGCCGAACCTCCTGGTGTGGTTCAACCTCCTGGTGCGTTCCAACCTCCTTGTGCGGTCCAACCTCCTGGTGCGTCCAACCTCCTGCTGCAGCCCAACTTCCTGGTGCAGTCCAACCTCATCTTCAAATCTCACAGGACAGTCTGGGAATAGAAGTGTATTGGTAACAGCTGTAATGGGCTTGTGTATAAGGAAACCCTCTCAGGTCCGTGTGCATGCTCGCGGGTAAGGTAAGGGTGCCGTTTCAAGCCAAGTCATGAGCAGGGATGTAACTCACTTGTGATTCCAGGGATGGAATTCACTTGTGATTCCAAAAATAATTTCAAAGTTGTGTAAATTCGTTCCTTTGAAAAAGTTCCTCAAACTCTCACTTCAAATATGCTTATAAATGTAGGTGGTTGAGCATTCCAATAGCCCACAGACTGAGAGGAACTGGGCTGCGGGGTATTTGGGCTCATTAATAGTAATACCCACACATGAGACAAGGTTTATTAGAATAATAAAAACAATGGAGGTGTATTTTACACCAGGCTATAGCCCGGCAGCTTTGCCTCTCATGGTAAGTAACACATCTAAGTAACACTTAAACAAACAAGCTCTGGGCACACCTATTATGGTGGCACAGATTCCTACTGCTCCCTCCAAGATGAAAGAGAATATATTCCCCATTGGGTGACTTTTTCTTTGATTAATGAGGGAATGAAACAGTGTTCCTTTATCTTCAGCAATCTGTGAAATAACTTGTTATGGGCATTAATAAAACATTAGACAGATCAAAAGGAAAGTAATGTTATAAATGATTAAATACATTAAGAAAATCTAATCAAATCAAAGTTTATTGGTTGCGTACACAGATTTACAGATGCTATAGCATGTGTAGCGAAATGCTTATATTTCTAGCTCCAACAGTGCAGTATTATCTAGAAACAACACAAATAACACAAACCTTTTTGTTTTTTTAAACAAGAAGAAATGAAACAATGTCAGTCTACAATGTAGAAAAAAGTAAAAATAAAGAAAAACCCTTGAATGAGTAGGTGTGTCGAAACTTTTGACTGGTACTGTATCAGTGGAGGTTCCTCAGAGGAGGAAGGGGAGGACCATCCTCCTCAGTGAAATTTCATAAAAAGTAAAATAGTGAAACAATAAAAAAGTGATCCTTTTTAGTTAAGACTATTAAATATATTCATACACTACCGGTCAAAAGTTTTAGATCACCTACTCATTCAAAGGTTTTCCTTTATTTGACTATTTTCTACATTGTAGAATAATAGTTAAGACATCGAAACTATGAAATAACACATATGAAATCATGTAGTAACCAAAAAGTGTTAAACAAATCATAATATATTTTATAGTTGAGATTCTCCAAATAGCCACCCTTTGCCTTGATGACAGCTTTGCACACTCTTGGCATTCTCTCAACCAGCTTCACCTGGAATGCTTTTCCAACAGGCTTGAAAGAGTTCCCACATATGGTGAGCACTTGTTGGCTGCTTTTCCTTCACACTGCGGTCCAACTCATCCCAAACCATCTCAACTTGGTTGAGGTTGGAGGATTGTGGAGGCCAGGTCATCTGCTGCAGCACTCCATCACTCTCCTTCTTGGTAAAATAGCCCCTACACAGCCTGGAGTCATTGTCCTGTTGAAAAACAAATGATAGTCCCACTAAGCCCAAACAAATGGGATGGTGCATTGCTGCAGAATGCTGTGGAAGCCAAGCTGGTTAAGTGTGCCTTGAATTCTAAATAAATCACAGACAGTGTCACAAGAAAAGCAAAGCACACCATAACACCTCCTCTTCCAAGCTTTACGGTGGGAAAACACATGCAGAGATCATCTGTTCACCCACACCACGTCTCACAAAGACACGGCTGTTGAAACCAAAAATCTTGTGTTTCGTGGCCCAAGCAAGTCTCTTCTTCTTATTGGTGTTCTATAGTAGTGGTTTCTTTGCAGTAATTCAACCATGAAGGTCTGATTCACACAGTCTCCTCTGAACAGTTGATGTTGAGATGTGTCTGTTACTTGAAGCTTTTATTTGGGCTGCAATTTCTGAGGCTGGTTACTCTAAGAACGTATCCTCTGCAGCAGAGGTAACTCTGGGTATTCCTTTCCTGTGGCAGTCCTCATGAGAGACAGTTTCATAATTTTTTTGCGTGCACTCAAGTAGCCTTTCCGCTTTCCTCCGGTATTTATTTAGCAAAGATGATAACACATAATCACTCCAGACAGACAAGCAAAAACTCATGATATAAATGTTGCAGCAGCCCAGGCTACACCTAAACATTAGAAATCTGACATGCTGTATAGGATGAAAACGAGACCGATTTTCAGTCTGATCAACTGTAGGCTACTAATAAGAGCAGTTGCATACAGCCTATGTGCCCTGTCCACCTGGTCAGGGTAAAATAATTGGTAACATGATGTATTTGTAGTCCATTTGTGTGTCAGGAGAAAATGTGAACGTGATCAAATTTAGTTTTTGTTCAAAATTGGGCTAGCTAGGCTGCCTATACGTTTTTAATCCATAATGATTAACTGGAATTAATGAATCAACATAATAGTGATGACGGGTGTGAGTAAATGTTTTGTAAGGCCTACAGTTGCTTAGGCATGCATGATGCAAACATGCATAAAGCAAGCTCAGCCCTGTGAGTTCTATTGTCGTTTCAGTTATTGTCTATGTGTCTGGGTCGAGGAAATCCCCCTTCTAATCTAGTCTAAATATCATTTATATGAACAAATATAAGGTAGCTGCAGTTTGACAGGGTTTTCATCCCCCCCCAGGGACAGGAGATTTTTTTCATGAGTTTTTAAAAATCATGTGACCTGATTTGGAAAAACTGGTCCCTTCCTAGCCAATATAAAACCTTTTTACAACTGATTAATCACTGTCATACCTTATAGGATCCAGAGTTTTCCTAGTTAGGTTAACATATAAGGAAAAACTTCAGGCCCCAGGGGGTAAAAACTGCCCCATCGCTCTGGGACCTGTGGTGCCACCAGTCTGCTTGCAGTTGTCAGTTATCGTCAGGTATGTGGATGATCAGGGCTTTATTCAGGAGCGTTTCTTGGGCTACTTTGATGTGTCAAGTGAGATGTGAGATGTGCAGTCTGTGTTTGACTTCATGAATTTTGAGATGTCTGAGTTTAAGTTCATAGAGAAACTTGTTGTCCAAGCCTACGATGGTGCAGCTGTAATGGAATGTATCTGCTATTTGTATTTTCAGCTAAGTCCCCTCCTGTTCCCTGATTAAGAGGTGACGACTACTCCACTCCACTACCTTTGTCAACTTTCTCCTGACATGAACTGAAGCCACGTCTCATGTGCCCATTCATCCACTGGCACATTGAATGTTTCCCCTACAAGCACATTGAGTACCCCTATACATTTTCTCTCATTCCTGTATGTAGAGTCAATCACATACACAATCACATTATTACACATCAAGGATTTTACTCCTGGCTTGGACTATCTCATTCTTAGTTCTTTTGTCTTACTGTGTAGTGTGTTGTGTTATTGTTTTTTGTCTTCCCAGTCAAATCCTGTCCTGCACTGGTCAAGCCTCTGAACACCTCAACTCATTCAGTCACTGCTGTGATCCCTTTCCCACACGGTGTAAGTAGCCCTCTCATTCCCATTCCCCATAATATTGTACTTTAAATGTCTTTATTCGATGCTTTAGACTTTAATTAGTCTTTGCCGGTTTTTGAAACACACTTTGTCGTCTCCGTGTGTTACGCACCTATACCGTGGGTCTCCCTTCCATTTCAAGTCACCAGCCTCCACTGTACTGCATATACAGTTGAAGTCGGAAATTTACATACACTTAGGTTGGAGTCATTAAAACTCGTTTTTCAACCACTCCACAAATTTCTTGTAAACAAACTATAGTTTTGGCAAGTCGGTTAGGACTTCTACTTTGTGCATGACAAAAGTAATTTTTCCAACAATTGTTTACAGACAGATTATTTCACTTATAATTCACTGTATCACAATTCCAGTGGGTCAGAAGTTTACATACACTAAGTTGACTGAGTCTTTAAACAGGTCATTTGAGTACATTTGAGGTGTACCTGTGGATGTATTTCAAGGCCTACCTTCAAATTCAGTGCTTCTTTACTTGACATCATGGGAAAATCAAAAGAAATCAGCCAAGAGGTCAGAAAAAAATTGTAGACCTCCACAAGTCTGTTTCATCCTTGGGAGCATTTTCCAAACGCCTGAAGGTACCACGTTCATCTGTACAAACAATAGTACGCAAGTATAAACACCATGGGACCAAGCAGCCGTCATACCGCTCAGGAAGAAGACGCGTTCTGTCTCCTAGAGATGAACGTACTTTGGGGTGAAAAGTACAAATCAATCCCAGAACAACAGCAAAGGACCTTGTGAAGATGCTGGAGGAAACAGGTACAAAAGTATCTATATCCACAGTAAAACGAGTCCTATATCGACATAACCTGAAAGGCCGCTCAGCAAGGAAGAAGCCACTGCTACAAAACAGCCATAAAAAAAGCCAGACTACGGTTTGCAACTGCATATGGGGACAAAGATCGTACTTTTTGGAGAAATGTCTACTGGTCTGATGAAACAAAAATAGAACTGTTTGCCATAATGACCATCGTTTTGTTTGGAGGAAAAAGGGGGAGGCTTGCAAGCTAAAGAACACCATCCCAACCGTGAAGCACGGGGGTGGCAGCATCATGTTGTGGGGGTGCTTTGCTCCAGGAGTGACTGATGCACTTCACAATATAGAAGGCATCTATGAGGTAGGAAAATTATGTGGATATATTGAAGCAACATCTCATGACATCAGTCAGGAAGTTAAAGCTTGGTCGCAAATTGGTCTTCCAAGGGGACAATGACCCCAAGCATACTTCCAAAGTTGTGGGAAAATGGCTTAAGGACAACAAAGTCTAGGTATTGGAGTGGCCATCACAAAGCTTTGACCTTAATTCTATAGACAATTTGTGGGCAGAACTGAAAAAGTGTGTGTGAGCAAGGAGGCCTACAAACCTGACTCAGTTACACTAGCTCTGTCAGGAGGAATAGGCCAAAATTCACCCAACTTATTGTGGGAAGCTTCTGGAAGGCTACCCAAAATGTTTGACCCAAGTTAAACAATTTAAAGGCAATGCTACCAAATAGTATTTGAGTGTATGTAAACTTCTGACCCACTGTGAATGTGATGAAAGAAATAAAAGCTGAAACATATCAGTCTCTCTACTATTATTCTGACATTTCACATTCTTAAAATAAAGTGGTGATCCTAACTTACCAAAGACAGGGAATTTTTACTAAGATTAAATGTCAGGAATTGTGAAAAACTGAGTTTAAATGTATTTGGCTAAGGTGTATGTAAACTTCCGACTTCAACTGTATATAGACTGGGTCTTTTACCAAATAGGGTTATCTTCTGTATACCACCCCTTCCTTGTCACAACACAACTGATTGTCTCAAACGCATTAAGATGGAAAGAAATTCCACAAATTAACTTTTAATTGAAATGTATTCCAGGTGATTACCTCATGAAACTAGTTGAGAGAATGCCAAGAGTGTGCAAAGCTGTCATCAAGGCAAAGGGTGGCTACTTTGAAGAATCTCAAATATTTAATATATTTTGTTCATAATTTGTTCAACACTTTTTTGGTTACTACGTGATTCCATATATGTTATTTCATAGTTTGATGTCTTCACTATTATTCTACAATGAAGAAAATAGTAAAAATAACGAAAAGCCCAGGAATGAGTAGGTGTGTCCAAACATTTGACTGGTACTGTATATGAATAGAAAACGTGTGTACAGCAGTAGTTATATAGGATGAGCCATGACTAGAATACAGTTTATACATATGTGGGTAAATCAGTATGCAAACACTCTTAAAGTGACCACTGTTCATTGACTTGATGTACATAGGGCAGCAGTTTCTAAGGGTCAGGACAGGGTACCGGGGCGTAGGCCGGCTAGTGATGACTGTCTGGTGCCCTGGAGATAGAGGCTGCTTTTTTTGCACTATTGGTTAGTGCCTGTACGTAAGCATGCCACTGTAAGGTCTATACCTGTTGTATTCGGCGCACGTGACAAATAAACTTTGATTTGATTTGTTTATCAGTCTATCGGTCCTAGCTTTGATGCACCTACAGTATACTGTCTCCGCCTTCTAGATGGTAGCGGGGTGAAAAGGCTGTGGCTTGAGTGGCAGAGACCCATGATAATCTTCTTGTCCTTCCTGTGATACCAGGTGCTGTAGATGTCCTGGAGGGCAGGCAGTGTGCCCCCGGCTGATCGCACCACCTTCTGGACAGCCCTGTGGTTGCGGGCGGTGCAGTTGCCATACCAGGAGGTGATACAGCCCGACAGAATGCTCTCTATGGTGCATCTGTAGAAATGAGGAACCGTGTGAGAAAAGGATAATGGCTGATGAAGTTGTATTGTCTATTATCCCTTGAGCAGATCTAAAATAAGAACAAGGTAACATATGGCCATTGATTGCATCTACTATGTACGACAGGCACACCGTATCTGAGATGGAAAATGTATTGAATATTTACTAGTAATAGTAATTCCCATGTTGTTTTGTCATTGATGCAGTTGGTTCATTTATCCCCTACAGGGTAAGACCAGTTGGGGTTTGAATTAGAATTTTGAAATACATCACAGAACCATCACAGGCCTTTGAGCATAGCCACTACAGGCCATCAATGTCATAATGGAAAAGCTCCCCCTAATCCTAATTCTGTTGACATTGATCAAGTTCTCCTAAAGGCTTTTTGGTATGGGGACAGATATTATTTAATGTCTTAAGTGTATCTTTCTCCAAACAAATTTGTTCAGTTAATCTTTCTTTAGTACATACCAGGATACATGTAGACAGAGAGATACTGTACTGCTACACAAAAGGATGAGTAAAATATGTCTTCCTCCTCTGGAAGAGGAGATGAGTCCCAATGTTACGGTGGCCCTAAGGGGAGAACAAGTTTTCAAAACAATAGGCTGCGAAGTTTGGTTACATATGTCAAAATATTTTAAAGGCCTGCAAAGTTTGGTATAGTTTGCAAAGTTTGGTAAAAGACTGCAAAATATTTCAAACACATACAAAATATTTCAAATGTCAGTGAAATATTTTAAATACCTGCAAATTATTTTAAAGGCCTTTAAAATATTTTGGCGTGCAAAGTTTAGTAAAATAACAGCTAAATATTTCATCAACCTGTGAAATATTTGATCGACCTGCAAAATATTTCAAAGGCCAGACAAATATTTCAAAGTCCTGCAAAGTATTTTAAAGGCCTGCAAAGTATTTTAAAGACGTGAAATATTTTGCTGGTCTTTAAAATATTTAGAAGCCTTTTACCAAACTATGCAGCCTATTATTGTGAAAACTGGTTTGGCCCTGCCAATGTCTGTGTGGGGCACTAAGTCAGGGAGTTCCTCATTTTCTCCTGCTTGGCCTAATTAAAATCTTAACAGGTCATGGTATTCTTGGCAACAATGCCCCAGATTCTCACAAATGCCACTTTTATGAGTTCGCTCCCTTACTTATCAGCTGAGAACAGGTGGCTATTTGTTACAACATTGTCAATTAATACTTGGTCCCCTATTTTGAATTCTACTGGCGAAGACCCTGTCACTCTTTTATTTTGGTGAAAAATTGGGGGGACATCCTCCGACACACCATCTGTGCTGTATTAGGACGCTGTAGAGGGTGTCATGGTTGATAAAGCTGGTAACGGTGACACCCATTTCAAACTCCTGACTGACTCTGGTTTGTGAGAGATTAAAAGAGTGATGGAATGTCACTCAGGCTTTCAGCATATGCTCTCACTGGGGGGCCAGGCTCAGAGGAGAGGAGTTGGAACAAAGTAGACTCTGGCTTAGAGGAGGGTGGCCATATGCCACACGTTTAATAATGACTCCACACCTGAGACAAAAAAACAGCCTGATATCTAGAATGAATGTCTGCATCCCATCTAAACATTCCATTAGAAAGGTTCAAAAATGCATCACAGCACAATTGAAAAATATATAGCACATGGAAACCAAAATCATCGTTATGTGACTGCTTTATATATAAGTACCATGTATGTAAAATGTATATGTACAATGTATATGTACAATGTATGTATATGTAGCAAAAAAAATGTTTAAAAAAAATGAAGATATGTGTCCTCTGAAGAGGGAGGGCTTAATTAAAAAATATCAAATACATTTTTTTAATAAAAAAAACACTCCATTCCAACTTTAGACTTGGTGGCGTGTACACCATAATTGGGAAATCAGAAATGGTGGTGCGTACTCCAGAGGTGGGACCAAATCACTATTATTTGAGTTGCAGGCAAGTCTCAAGTCACAAGGTCCAAGTCTCAAGTCGAGTCCCAAGTAGAGCAGGTCGAGTCTCGAGTCAAGTCCACTTCGTGCATTCTAAGATTAAATCAAGTCGAGTCACAAGTCTTTTCATGTCAAGTCTCAAGCCAAGTTAAAAAAGAATAATGATCCATTGACGCTGCTCATGGACATGTTTTTTTTTGCAAGGGCGATGTTGCGGCCTATGTCTCTGGCTGCGTGGAGAGTAATCCATGGAATCTGTGCCACAAATGAGTGACAAAATGTTTACAAAACCTGGCCAGACACTTTCAAGTAATCAGTCTCAAGACAAAGTTGATTCCTGATTCTTGAGGCTCCAAGTCCAAGTCAAGTCTCAAGTTATTATATTTCTATCAAGTACATTCTCAAGTCAACAAATTTGTGACTCAAGTCAGACTCAAGTCCAAGTCGTGTGACTCAAGTCCACACCTTTGGACATCAGAAATGGTGGTGTGTACACCATAATTAGGACAGCAGAAATGGTGGTGAGTACAGTGGGTGTTATCCTTCAGTTGATGTACACTGAGTGTACAAACAATTAGGAGCACCTTCCTAATATTAAGTAGCACCCCCTTTTGTCCTCAGAACAGCCTCAATTATTCGTGGCATGGACTCTACAAGGTATCGAAAGCGTTCCACAGAGATGCTGGCCCATGTTGAAAATGCTTCCCACCGTTGTGTCAAGTTGGCTGGATGTCCTTTGGGTGCTGGACGTATTCTTGATACACATGGAAATCTATTGAGCACGAAAAACCCAGCAACGTTGCAGTTCTTGACACACTCAAATCGGTGCGCCTGGAACAAACTACAAACTAAACTAACAAACTAAACCCTCAAATCTTCTGTCTTGCCCATTCACCCTCTGAAAGGCACACATACACAACCCATGTCTAAATTGTATCAAGGCTTAACAATCCTTCTTTAACCTGTCTCCTCCCCGTCATCTACACTGATTGAAGTGATTTAAAAACTGACATCAATAAGGGATCATAGCCTCACCCGTATTCACCTGGTCAGTTTATGTCATGGAAAGAGCAGGCATTCCTAATGTTTTGTACACTGTGTATGTTATTTAACTTGTTTGAGTACATGAGTAGATCTGTTTAAGTACATGTATTTATGTTGAAGCTTATAAACTTTAGCCTAATGATTTGAAACAGATCTATATTGCTATGAGGAGGTGATTTGAATACTTGTTAGTGGCCACCTTATATTCAATACTCTATATTTCTGAGAAAATCGTGAATTTATTCATTGATCAGATCATTGATTAATTATTAATATGCACAGCCCCCCCCCCCCCACAGCAGGAAGTCCTTTTTGTATCCTGTTTTTTATTCGATCTTTGATGCTTGCCTATGGTCTTCAAGTCACTGATGTGCCCAACCACATCCTAACAGGGAAACCAAACAGGTCGCTTTACGTGTGTGAATGTTGCGAAATGTCATTCACACTGCTGGTGCGTGGCTGGTTTGGTCAGGACTTTGGTGTTGTTGGTCTATTGCTGAGCACCATGGTCAAATAGGTCCTCTGTCCTGGATGCTTTCTGTAGAAATTTACAGACACATTGCTCCAATTTGAACCCTCTTTTATCTGTAGATTAGTGCTAAAATGGATGATTACCATGCCTCCTTTTCATTCGGGGTCTTTTTACCAGTCAAAGGTGACCAACGTTAGCTACACAAAGTGATGCATGCTTGAAGTATTTTTTTCATCATAAATCAAGGAAACAGAATGAATGGATCAGAAGACTGCATTCTGCCTGGTGAACAACTGGCATGTTGGAATAACATACTCAAGAGCACAGGCTTGCTTTTAAGTACACAGAGTATTGAACATTTCTATTGTAAACACACTATGTACACACTTCAAGTGCATATGCATTTAGCTTAGTTTTATTATCATCAAAAGTCTACAGACATAATTGAGTTTCTCATGGGAAGCAAAATAACTGTGTCCCTCATAACGTGTTCAACCACAGTTTACAATCAGTTCCATGCCTTGTGGTAATATCTCCATTTTAAAAAGCACTCGAGGGAAACCAGTTCTCTACACTCTTAGAAAAAAGGGTTACAAAAGGGTTCTTTGGTAGATTTGAAAAGGTTGTTTTGTCTGTCCCCATAGTAGAATCCATTTTTAAACCCTTTTTGGTTCTAGGTAGAACCCTTTTGTGCGGATGATCAGGGGAGTAGTCATTCCGTTGATTCTGTTGAAAAACGTTTCTTAAAGGGAAGCAAAAGGAATGAAAAGCGGATAAACCTACCTGAATTTGTCCAATAGAAAATCTTGTTTGCAACTGATGGACTAATGATTACACCCTAGATCAGCTAGATGCAGACAAGAGTGTGCAAGGCGATATTGAATGTGTCACTGTCTGTCACCTTGATTACTCCAATTTTTCTCTCGACCTGTGCACCTAAGATATAAGCATTAATTAGCAGGCTGTGATGATGGGTGTAAGGAAAATTTGAGTATCATGTTGTAGCTTTAACCTATCAATGTTACATTGAGCTGGGTGAATGGAATATGAATGACAGTCATCCAATATGCTGTAATAGAAATAAGGCCACACTCATTAAAAAAAATCATCCTCCCTATTCTTAAACATCACTGACGGCCACTGTCATGTACATAGGGCAGCAGTCTCTAAGATACAGGGTTGCGTACCGGGTGATAGCCGGCAAGTAACAGTGACTAAAGTTCAGGGCAGTGTACTGGTTGGAGGCCTGCTAGTGGTGACTATATAACAGTCTGATGGCCTGTTTAAGGGTATAGATAGCACCTTTTTTTTCAAAGAGTGTACTCTCAACACTTATGTTAAAAAAACAATGTTGTACAGTACTTCCTCCCTAATGTGAACACTGTATTCAATAGTAAAGGTCACACAACTAGTTGGTCTAACTGGTACTGAGCCTGAGGGAACAGGAGCTACCAGCTGGCATGTCTAGCAAAGAACAATGCATCTTTAGGGACTAGGTTAAAGGGGAGATGCAGAACACACAATTACACATCAGACTACAGCCACATCCTGATTGAGAACAGGAGCACTGAAAACAGTTCATCCTCATGGATACACTTGCTTTTCTGTTCTACTGCCATGGCAAATCAACAGACACGCCATTGACTCCTAATAACAGATACAGAAGTTTGTTAAGTACCGGTATCTATGGTTGTGTCAACGTGGGGGTTTCATAACTTTTTAAATATATTTAAAAGGTTACCTATCTTGGTTTAAAAGTTGTTGGAGTCAAGGCTGTATATTCTGTTTAGGTCTGTCGGGATGCCCTGAGATGTGACTACCACCCTGAAGGGAGGCTTAACATATTGGCTTGGCGGGAAACAGTCACAGACAGGTATAAAGTTAATTGAAAAACAAATAAAAAAGCATATAGTGTGTTGAAACACTTTCTTAGTAGGAATACTAAGTGATGCAATGTGATTCCCTCCAGTGTTACACTCTACACTCCACTGTGCCGCCCCAAAAAAGAATACACTTGTTTTTATATGAAAAGTCTCAGAATAATAGCTTGTTTCCATGCAAATAAGATTAGCCCTGTGAAAAAGATGCTCCTGTTTGAAATCTGTACCCCATCTAACATAGTGAGCTGGCTCCGGGAATATAGAGTGACAGCATTCGACAATAGACCACTTCTGAAGAGATAAAGTGCATATTCTCTGTATACATACTCTAGCCATTTTAAAGAGGGAAAAGAACATGTACCATGAGAATAAGCAGAGATGTCATGTAATGTTTTCAATCTTCAGGAGTTCAAATGTATCTATGTATCTATGATCTAAATAGTGGTTTGTCATTGAGGTACATTTTCACATTCAGCTTGATATTAATAATGGCAAAACATATAATTACATCCCGGTAGCTCACAGGGATACGTCCTCTCACAGTGTTACAACTAATACCTACATCCTCTCACACTGTTACAACTAATACCTACATCCCCTCACAGTGTTACAACTAATACCTACATCCTCTCACAGTTACAACTAATACCTACATCCCCTCACAGTGTTACAACTAATACCTACATCCCCTCACAGTGTTACAACTAATACTTACATCCTCTCACAGTTACAACTAATACCTACATCCTCTCACTGTTACAACTAATACCTACATCCCCTCACACTGTTACAACTAATACCTACATCTCCTCACTGTTACAACTAATACCTACATCCCCTCACAGTGTTACAACTAATACCTACATCCTCTCACTGTTACAACTAATACCTACATCCCCTCACAGTGTTACAACTAATACCTACATCCCCTCACAGTGTTACAACTAATACTTACATCCTCTCACAGTTACAACTAATACCTACATCCTCTCACTGTTACAACTAATACCTACAT
The DNA here is from genome assembly GCF_016432855.1 of Salvelinus namaycush. Lineage (NCBI taxonomy): Eukaryota > Metazoa > Chordata > Actinopteri > Salmoniformes > Salmonidae > Salvelinus > Salvelinus namaycush. The sequence continues at coordinate 11,026,224 of NC_052325.1, forward strand.
CCCCTCACACTGTTACAACTAATACCTACATCTCCTCACTGTTACAACTAATACCTACATCTCCTCACTGTTACAACTAATACCTACATCCCCTCACAGTGTTACAACTAATACCTACATCCTCTCACTGTTACAACTAATACCTACATCCTCTCACAGTTACAACTAATACCTACATCCTCTCACAGTTACAACTAATACCTACACCCTCTCACTGTTACAACTAATACCTACATCCTCTCACAGTTACAACTAATACCTACATCCTCTCACTGTTACAACTAATACCTACATCCTCTCACAGTTACAACTAATACCTACATCCTCTCACAGTGTTACAACTAATACCTACATCCTCTCACAGTTACAACTAATACCTACATCCCCTTACAGTGTTACAACTAATACCTACGTCCTCTAACACTGTTACAACTAATACCTACGACCTCTCACAGTGTTACAACTAATACCTACGACCTCTCACAGTGTTACAACTAATACCTACGACCTCTCACAGTGTTACAACTAATACCTACGACCTCTCACAGTGTTACAACTAATACCTACATCCTCTCACAGTGTTACAACTAATACCTACGACCTCTCACAGTGTTACAACTAATACCTACATCCTCTCACTGTTACAACTAATACCTACATCCTCTCACTGTTACAACTAATACCTACATCCTCTCACTGTTACAACTAATACCTACATCCTCTCACTGTTACAACTAATACCTACATCCTCTCACTGTTACAACTAATACCTACATCCTCTCACTGTTACAACTAATACCTACATCCCCTCACAGTGTTACAACTAATACCTACATCCTCTCACTGTTACAACTAATACCTACATCCCCTCACAGTGTTACAACTAATACATACATCCCCTCACACTGTTACAACTAATACCTACATCCCCTCACAGTGTTACAACTAATACCTACATCCTCTCACAGGTACAACTAATACCTACATCCCCTCACAGTGTTACAACTAATACCTACATCCCCTCACAGTGTTACAACTAATACATACATCCTCTCACAGGTACAACTAATACCTACATCCCCTCACAGTGTTACAACTAATACCTACATCCTCTCACAGGTACAACTAATACCTACATCCCCTCACAGTGTTACAACTAATACCTACATCCCCTCACAGTGTTACAACTAATACATACATCCCCTCACAGTGTTACAACTAATACCTACATCCCCTCACAGTGTTACAACTAATACCTACATCCTCTCACAGTTACAACTAATACCTACATCCTCTCACTGTTGCAACTAATACCTACATCCCCTCACACTGTTACAACTAATACCTACATCCTCTCACTGTTACAACTAATACCTACATCCTCTCACTGTGTTACAACTTATACCTACATCCTCTCACTGTGTTACAACTAATACCTACATCCTCTCACAGTTACAACTAATACCTACATCCTCTCACTGTTACAACTAATACCTACATCCTCTCACTGTTACAACTAATACCTACATCCTCTCACTGTGTTACAAGTAATACCTACATCCTCTCACAGTTACAACTAACACCTACATCCTCTCACTGTTACAACTAATACCTACATCCTCTCACTGTGTTACAACTAATACCTACATCCCCTCACAGTGTTACAACTAATACCTACATCCTCTCACAGTTACAACTAATACCTACATCCCCTCACAGTGTTACAACTAATACCTACATCCCCTCACAGTGTTACAACTAATACCTACATCCTCTCAGTTACAACTAATACCTACATCCCCTCACAGTGTTACAACTAATACCTACATCCCCTCACAGTGTTGCAACTAATACCTACACCCTCTCACAGTGTTACAACTAATACCTACATCCCCTCACTGTTACAACTAATACCTACATCCCCTCACAGTGTTGCAACTAATACCTACATCCTCTCACGGTGTTACAACTAATACCTACATCCTCTCACAGTTACAACTAATACCTACATCCTCTCACAGTTACAACTAATACCTACATCCTCTCACTGTTACAACTAATACCTACATCCCCTCACAGTGTTACAACTAATACCTACATCCCCTCACAGTGTTACAACTAATACCTACATCCCCTCAAAGTGTTACAAATCATACCTACATCCTCTCACAGTTACAACTAATACCTACATCCCCTCACAGTGTTACAACTAATACCTACATCCCCTCACAGTGTTACAACTAATACCTACACCCCCTCACAGTGTTACAACTAATACTTACATCCTCTCACAGTTACAACTAATACCTACATCCTCTCACTGTTACAACTAATACCTACATCCCCTCACACTGTTACAACTAATACCTACATCTCCTCACTGTTACAACTAATACCTACATCCCCTCACAGTGTTACAACTAATACCTACATCCTCTCACTGTTACAACTAATACCTACATCCTCTCACAGTTACAACTAATACCTACATCCTCTCACAGTTACAACTAATACCTACACCCTCTCACTGTTACAACTAATACCTACATCCTCTCACAGTTACAACTAATACCTACATCCTCTCACTGTTACAACTAATACCTACATCCTCTCACAGTTACAACTAATACCTACATCCTCTCACAGTGTTACAACTAATACCTACATCCTCTCACAGTTACAACTAATACCTACATCCCCTCACAGTGTTACAACTAATACCTACGTCCTCTAACACTGTTACAACTAATACCTACGACCTCTCACAGTGTTACAACTAATACCTACGACCTCTCACAGTGTTACAACTAATACCTACGACCTCTCACAGTGTTACAACTAATACCTACATCCTCTCACAGTGTTACAACTAATACCTACGACCTCTCACAGTGTTACAACTAATACCTACATCCTCTCACTGTTACAACTAATACCTACATCCTCTCACTGTTACAACTAATACCTACATCCTCTCACTGTTACAACTAATACCTACATCCTCTCACTGTTACAACTAATACCTACATCCTCTCACTGTTACAACTAATACCTACATCCTCTCACTGTTACAACTAATACCTACATCCCCTCACAGTGTTACAACTAATACCTACATCCTCTCACTGTTACAACTAATACCTACACCCCCTCACAGTGTTACAACTAATACATACATCCCCTCACACTGTTACAACTAATACCTACATCCCCTCACAGTGTTACAACTAATACCTACATCCTCTCACAGGTACAACTAATACCTACATCCTCTCACAGTTACAACTAATACCTACATCCTCTCACTGTTGCAACTAATACCTACATCCCCTCACACTGTTACAACTAATACCTACATCCTCTCACTGTTACAACTAATACCTACATCCTCTCACTGTGTTACAACTTATACCTACATCCTCTCACTGTGTTACAACTAATACCTACATCCTCTCACAGTTACAACTAATACCTACATCCTCTCACTGTTACAACTAATACCTACATCCTCTCACTGTGTTACAAGTAATACCTACATCCTCTCACAGTTACAACTAACACCTACATCCTCTCACTGTTACAACTAATACCTACATCCTCTCACTGTGTTACAACTAATACCTACATCCCCTCACAGTGTTACAACTAATACCTACATCCTCTCACAGTTACAACTAATACCTACATCCCCTCACAGTGTTACAACTAATACCTACATCCCCTCACAGTGTTACACCTAATACCTACATCCTCTCAGTTACAACTAATACCTACATCCCCTCACAGTGTTACAACTAATACCTACATCCCCTCACAGTGTTGCAACTAATACCTACACCCTCTCACAGTGTTACAACTAATACCTACATCCCCTCACTGTTACAACTAATACCTACATCCCCTCACAGTGTTGCAACTAATACCTACACCCTCTCACAGTGTTACAACTAATACCTACATCCTCTCACTGTTACAACTAATACCTACATCCCCTCACAGTGTTACAACTAATACCTACATCCTCTCACGGTGTTACAACTAATACCTACATCCTCTCACAGTTACAACTAATACCTACATCCTCTCACAGTTACAACTAATACCTACATCCTCTCACTGTTACAACTAATACCTACATCCCCTCACAGTGTTACAACTAATACCTACATCCCCTCACAGTGTTACAACTAATACCTACATCCCCTCACAGTGTTACAACTAATACCTACATCCTCTCACAGTTACAACTAATACCTACATCCCCTCACAGTGTTACAACTAATACCTACATCCCCTCACAGTGTTACAACTAATACCTACACCCCCTCACAGTGTTACAACTAATACCTACATCCCCTCACAGTGTTACAACTAATACCTACGTCCTCTCACAGTGTTACAACTAATACCTACATCCTCTCACAGTTACAACTAATACCTACATCCTCTCACTGTGTTACAACTAATACCTACATCCTCTCACAGTTACAACTAATACCTACATCCTCTCACAGTGTTACAACTAATACCTACATCCCGTCACTGTGTTACAACTAATACCTACATCCTCTCACTGTTACAACTAATACCTACATCCTCTCACTGTTACAACTAATACCTACATCCTCTCACTGTGTTACAACTAATACCTACATCCTCTCACAGTTACAACTAATACCTACACCCTCTCACTGTTACAACTAATACCTACATCCTCTCACTGTTACAACTAATACCTACATCCTCTCACAGTTACAACTAATACCTACATCCCCTCACAGTGTTACAACTAATACCTACATCCCCTCACAGTGTTACAACTAATAACTACATCCCCTCACAGTGTTACAACTAATACCTACATCCTCTCACTGTTACAACTAATACCTACATCCTCTCACTTTTACAATTAATACCTACATCCTCTCACTGTTACAACTAATAACCACATTGTCTCACTGTTACAACTAATACCTACATCCTCTCACTGTTACAACTAATACCTACATCCTCTCACAGTGTTACAACTAATACCTACATCCCCTCACAGTGTTACAACTAATACCTACACCCTCTCACTGTTACAACTAATACCTATATCCCCTCACACTGTTACAACTAATACCTACATCCCCTCACAGTGTTACAACTAATACCTACATCCTCTCACAGGTACAACTAATACCTACATCCTCTCACAGTTACAACTAATACCTACATCCTCTCACTGTTACAACTAATACCTACATCCCCTCACACTGTTACAACTAATACCTACATCCTCTCACTGTTACAACTAATACCTACATCCTCTCACTGTGTTACAACTAATACCTACATCCTCTCACTGTGTTACAACTAATACCTACATCCTCTCACAGTTACAACTAATACCTACATCCTCTCACTGTTACAACTAATACCTACATCCTCTCACTGTTACAACTAATACCTACATCCTCTCACTGTGTTACAACTAATACCTACATCCTCTCACAGTTACAACTAATACCTACATCCTCTCACTGTTACAACTAATAACTACATCCTCTCACTGTGTTACAACTAATACCTACATCCCCTCACTGTGTTACAACTAATACCTACATCCTCTCACAGTTACAACTAATACCTACATCCCCTCACAGTGTTACAACTAATACCTACATCCCCTCACAGTGTTACAACTAATACCTACACCCTCTCACAGTGTTACAACTAATACCTACATCCCCTCACAGTGTTACAACTAATACCTACTTCCTCTCACAGTGTTACAACTAATACCTACATCCCCTCACAGTGTTACAACTAATACCTACACCCTCTCACAGTGTTACAGCTAATACCTACATCCCCTCACAGTGTTACAACTAATACCTACGTCCTCTCACAGTGTTACAACTAATACCTACATCCTCTCACAGTTACAACTAATACCTACATCCTCTCACTGTGTTACAACTAATACCTACATCCTCTCACAGTTACAACTAATACCTACATCCTCTCACAGTGTTACAACTAATACCTACATCCCCTCACTGTGTTACAACTAATACCTACATCCTCTCACTGTTACAACTAATACCTACATCCTCTCACTGTTACAACTAATACCTACATCCTTTCACTGTTACAACTAATACCTACATCCTCTCACAGTTACAACTAATACCTACACCCTCTCACTGTTACAACTAATACCTACATCCTCTCACTGTTACAACTAATACCTACATCCTCTCACAGTTACAACTAATACCTACATCCCCTCACAGTGTTACAACTAATACCTACATCCCCTCACAGTGTTACAACTAATAACTACATCCCCTCACAGTGTTACAACTAATACCTACATCCTCTCACTGTTACAACTAATACCTACATCCTCTCACTGTTACAACTAATACCTACATCCTCTCACTGTTACAACTAATACCTACATTGTCTCACTGTTACAACTAATACCTACATCCTCTCACTGTTACAACTAATACCTACATCCTCTCACAGTGTTACAACTAATACCTACATCTCCTCACAGTGTTACAACTAATACCTACATCCTCTCACTGTTACAACTAATACCTACATCCCCTCACACTGTTACAACTAATACCTACATCCTCTCACTGTTACAACTAATACCTACATCCTCTCACTGTGTTACAACTAATACCTACATCCTCTCACTGTGTTACAACTAATACCTACATCCTCTCACAGTTACAACTAATACCTACATCCTCTCACTGTTACAACTAATACCTACATCCTCTCACTGTTACAACTAATACCTACATCCTCTCACTGTGTTACAACTAATACCTACATCCTCTCACAGTTACAACTAATACCTACATCCTCTCACTGTTACAACTAATACCTACATCCTCTCACTGTGTTACAACTAATACCTACATCCCCTCACTGTGTTACAACTAATACCTACATCCTCTCACAGTTACAACTAATACCTACATCCCCTCACAGTGTTACAACTAATACCTACATCCCCTCACAGTGTTACAACTAATACCTACACCCTCTCACAGTGTTACAACTAATACCTACATCCCCTCACAGTGTTACAACTAATACCTACGTCCTCTCACAGTGTTACAACTAATACCTACATCCTCTCACAGTTACAACTAATACCTACATCCTCTCACTGTGTTACAACTAATACCTACATCCTCTCACAGTTACAACTAATACCTACATCCTCTCACAGTGTTACAACTAATACCTAATCCCCTCACTGTGTTACAACTAATACCTACATCCTCTCACTGTTACAACTAATACCTACATCCTCTCACTGTTACAACTAATACCTACACCCTCTCACTGTTACAACTAATACCTACATCCTCTCACTGTTACAACTAATACCTACATCCTCTCACAGTTACAACTAATACCTACATCCCCTCACAGTGTTACAACTAATACCTACATCCCCTCACAGTGTTACAACTAATAACTACATCCCCTCACAGTGTTACAACTAATACCTACATCCTCTCACTGTTACAACTAATACCTACATCCTCTCACTTTTACAATTAATACCTACATCCTCTCACTGTTACAACTAATAACCACATTGTCTCACTGTTACAACTAATACCTACATCCTCTCACTGTTACAACTAATACCTACATCCTCTCACAGTGTTACAACTAATACCTACATCCTCTCACTGTGTTACAACTAATACCTACATCCTCTCACTGTGTTACAACTAATACCTACATCCTCTCACAGTTACAACTAATACCTACATCCTCTCACTGTTACAACTAATACCTACATCCTCTCACTGTTACAACTAATACCTACATCCTCTCACTGTGTTACAACTAATACCTACATCCTCTCACAGTTACAACTAATACCTACATCCTCTCACTGTTACAACTAATACCTACATCCTCTCACTGTGTTACAACTAATACCTACATCCCCTCACTGTGTTACAACTAATACCTACATCCTCTCACAGTTACAACTAATACCTACATCCCCTCACAGTGTTACAACTAATACCTACATCCCCTCACAGTGTTACAACTAATACCTACACCCTCTCACAGTGTTACAACTAATACCTACATCCCCTCACAGTGTTACAACTAATACCTACGTCCTCTCACAGTGTTACAACTAATACCTACATCCTCTCACAGTTACAACTAATACCTACATCCTCTCACTGTGTTACAACTAATACCTACATCCTCTCACAGTTACAACTAATACCTACATCCTCTCACAGTGTTACAACTAATACCTAATCCCCTCACTGTGTTACAACTAATACCTACATCCTCTCACTGTTACAACTAATACCTACATCCTCTCACTGTTACAACTAATACCTACACCCTCTCACTGTTACAACTAATACCTACATCCTCTCACTGTTACAACTAATACCTACATCCTCTCACAGTTACAACTAATACCTACATCCCCTCACAGTGTTACAACTAATACCTACATCCCCTCACAGTGTTACAACTAATAACTACATCCCCTCACAGTGTTACAACTAATACCTACATCCTCTCACTGTTACAACTAATACCTACATCCTCTCACTTTTACAATTAATACCTACATCCTCTCACTGTTACAACTAATAACCACATTGTCTCACTGTTACAACTAATACCTACATCCTCTCACTGTTACAACTAATACCTACATCCTCTCACAGTGTTACAACTAATACCTACATCCCCTCACAGTGTTACAACTAATACCTACACCCTCTCACTGTTACAACTAATACCTATATCCCCTCACACTGTTACAACTAATACCTACATCCCCTCACAGTGTTACAACTAATACCTACATCCTCTCACAGGTACAACTAATACCTACATCCTCTCACAGTTACAACTAATACCTACATCCTCTCACTGTTACAACTAATACCTACATCCCCTCACACTGTTACAACTAATACCTACATCCTCTCACTGTTACAACTAATACCTACATCCTCTCACTGTGTTACAACTAATACCTACATCCTCTCACTGTGTTACAACTAATACCTACATCCTCTCACAGTTACAACTAATACCTACATCCTCTCACTGTTACAACTAATACCTACATCCTCTCACTGTTACAACTAATACCTACATCCTCTCACTGTGTTACAACTAATACCTACATCCTCTCACAGTTACAACTAATACCTACATCCTCTCACTGTTACAACTAATAACTACATCCTCTCACTGTGTTACAACTAATACCTACATCCCCTCACTGTGTTACAACTAATACCTACATCCTCTCACAGTTACAACTAATACCTACATCCCCTCACAGTGTTACAACTAATACCTACATCCCCTCACAGTGTTACAACTAATACCTACACCCTCTCACAGTGTTACAACTAATACCTACATCCCCTCACAGTGTTACAACTAATACCTACTTCCTCTCACAGTGTTACAACTAATACCTACATCCCCTCACAGTGTTACAACTAATACCTACACCCTCTCACAGTGTTACAGCTAATACCTACATCCCCTCACAGTGTTACAACTAATACCTACGTCCTCTCACAGTGTTACAACTAATACCTACATCCTCTCACAGTTACAACTAATACCTACATCCTCTCACTGTGTTACAACTAATACCTACATCCTCTCACAGTTACAACTAATACCTACATCCTCTCACAGTGTTACAACTAATACCTACATCCCCTCACTGTGTTACAACTAATACCTACATCCTCTCACTGTTACAACTAATACCTACATCCTCTCACTGTTACAACTAATACCTACATCCTTTCACTGTTACAACTAATACCTACATCCTCTCACAGTTACAACTAATACCTACACCCTCTCACTGTTACAACTAATACCTACATCCTCTCACTGTTACAACTAATACCTACATCCTCTCACAGTTACAACTAATACCTACATCCCCTCACAGTGTTACAACTAATACCTACATCCCCTCACAGTGTTACAACTAATAACTACATCCCCTCACAGTGTTACAACTAATACCTACATCCTCTCACTGTTACAACTAATACCTACATCCTCTCACTGTTACAACTAATACCTACATCCTCTCACTGTTACAACTAATACCTACATTGTCTCACTGTTACAACTAATACCTACATCCTCTCACTGTTACAACTAATACCTACATCCTCTCACAGTGTTACAACTAATACCTACATCTCCTCACAGTGTTACAACTAATACCTACATCCTCTCACTGTTACAACTAATACCTACATCCCCTCACACTGTTACAACTAATACCTACATCCTCTCACTGTTACAACTAATACCTACATCCTCTCACTGTGTTACAACTAATACCTACATCCTCTCACTGTGTTACAACTAATACCTACATCCTCTCACAGTTACAACTAATACCTACATCCTCTCACTGTTACAACTAATACCTACATCCTCTCACTGTTACAACTAATACCTACATCCTCTCACTGTGTTACAACTAATACCTACATCCTCTCACAGTTACAACTAATACCTACATCCTCTCACTGTTACAACTAATACCTACATCCTCTCACTGTGTTACAACTAATACCTACATCCCCTCACTGTGTTACAACTAATACCTACATCCTCTCACAGTTACAACTAATACCTACATCCCCTCACAGTGTTACAACTAATACCTACATCCCCTCACAGTGTTACAACTAATACCTACACCCTCTCACAGTGTTACAACTAATACCTACATCCCCTCACAGTGTTACAACTAATACCTACGTCCTCTCACAGTGTTACAACTAATACCTACATCCTCTCACAGTTACAACTAATACCTACATCCTCTCACTGTGTTACAACTAATACCTACATCCTCTCACAGTTACAACTAATACCTACATCCTCTCACAGTGTTACAACTAATACCTAATCCCCTCACTGTGTTACAACTAATACCTACATCCTCTCACTGTTACAACTAATACCTACATCCTCTCACTGTTACAACTAATACCTACATCCTCTCACTGTGTTACAACTAATACCTACATCCTCTCACAGTTACAACTAATACCTACACCCTCTCACTGTTACAACTAATACCTACATCCTCTCACAGTTACAACTAATACCTACATCCCCTCACAGTGTTACGACTAATACCTACATCCCCTCACAGTGTTACAACTAATAACTACATCCCCTCACAGTGTTACAACTAATACCTACATCCTCTCACTGTTACAACTAATACCTACATCCTCTCACTGTTACAACTAATACCTACATCCTCTCACTGTTACAACTAATACCTACATTGTCTCACTGTTACAACTAATACCTACATCCTCTCACAGTTACAACTAATACCTACATCCCCTCACAGTGTTACAACTAATACCTACATCCCCTCACAGTGTTACAACTAATACCTACATCCTCTCACTGTTACAACTAATACCTACATCCCCTCACACAGTTACAACTAATACCTACATCCTCTCACTGTTACAACTAATACCTACATCCTCTCACTGTTACAACTAATACCTACATCCCCTCACACAGTTACAACTAATACCTACATCCCCTCACAGTGTTACAACTAATACCTACATCCTCTCACTGTTACAACTAATACCTACATCCTCTCACAGTTACAACTAATACCTACATCCTCTCACTGTTACAACTAATACCTACCTCCGCTCACACTGTTACAACTAATACCTACATCCTCTCACTGTTACAACTAATACCTACATCCTCTCACTGTGTTACAACTAATACCTACATCCTCTCACTGTGTTACAACTAATACCTACATCCTCTCACAGTTACAACTAATACCTACATCCTCTCACTGTTACAACTAATACCTACATCCTCTCACTGTTACAACTAATACCTACATCCTCTCACAGTTACAACTAATACCTACATCCTCTCACAGTTACAACTAATACCTACATCCTCACACTGTTACAACTAATACCTACATCCTCTCACTGTGTTACAACTAATACCTACATCCCCTCACAGTGTTACAACTAATACCTACAGCCTCTCACAGTTACAACTAATACCTACATCCCCTCACAGTGTTACAACTAATACCTACATCCCCTCACAGTGTTACAACTAATACCTACATCCTCTCACAGTTACAACTAATACCTACATCCCCTTACAGTTACAACTAATACCTACATCCCCTCACAGTGTTACAACTAATACCTACATCCTCTCACAGTTACAACTAATACCTACATCCTCTCACTGTTACAACTAATACCTACATCCTCTCACTGTTACAACTAATACCTACATCCCCTCACAGTGTTACAACTAATACCTACATCCTATCACTGTGTTACAACTAATACCTACATCCTCTCACAGTTACAACTAATACCTACATCCTCTCACAGTTACAACTAATACCTACATCCTCTCACTGTTACAACCAATACCTACATCCCCTCACACTGTTACAACTAATACCTACATCCTCTCACTGTTACAACTAATACCTACATCCTCTCACTGTGTTACAACTAATACCTACATCCTCTCACTGTGTTACAACTAATACCTACATCCTCTCACTGTGTTACAACTAATACCTACATCCTCTCACAGTTACAACTAATACCTACATCCTCTCACTGTTACAACTAATACCTACATCCTCTCACTGTTACAACTAATACCTACATCCTCTCACTGTGTTACAACTAATACCTACATCCTCTCACAGTTACAACTAATACCTACATCCTCTCACTGTTACAACTAATACCTACATCCTCTCACTGTGTTACAACTAATACCTACATCCCCTCACAGTGTTACAACTAATACCTACATCCTCTCACAGTTACAACTAATACCTACATCCCCTCACAGTGTTACAACTAATACCTACATCCCCTCACAGTGTTACAACTAATACCTACATCCTCTCACAGTTACAACTAATACCTACATCCTCTCACTGTTACAACTAATACCTACATCCCCTCACAGTGTTACAACTAATACCTACATCCTCTCACTGTGTTACAACTAATACCTACATCCTCTCACAGTTACAACTAATATCTACATCCTCTCACAGTTACAACTAATACCTACATCCTCTCACTGTGTTAGAACTAATAACTACATCCTCTCACAGTTACAACTAATACCTACATCCTCTCACAGTTACAACTAATACCTACATCCCCTCACAGTGTTACAACTAATACCTACATCCTCTCACAGTTACAATTTAATACCTACATCCTCTCACTGTTACAACTAATACCTACATCCCCTCACAGTGTTACAACTAATACCTACATCCTCTCAAAGTTACAACTAATACCTACATCCCCTCACAGTGTTACAACTAATACCTACATTCCCTCACAGTGTTACAACTAATACCTACATCCTCTCACAGTTACAACTAATACCTACATCCTCTCACTGTTACAACTAATACCTACATCCCCTCACAGTGTTACAACTAATACCTACATCCTCTCACAGTTACAACTAATACCTACATCCCCTCACAGTGTTACAACTAATACCTACATTCCCTCACAGTGTTACAACTAATACCTACATCCTCTCACAGTTACAACTAATACCTACATCCCCTCACAGTGTTACAACTAATACCTACATCCCCTCACAGTGTTACAACTAATACCTACATCCCCTCACAGTGTTACAACTAATACCTACACCCTCTCACAGTGTTACAACTAATACCTACATCCCCTCACAGTGTTACAACTAATACCTACATCCTCTCACAGTTACAACTAATTACTACATCCTCTCACTGTTACAACTAATACCTACATCCCCTCACAGTGTTACAACTAATACCTACATCCCCTCACAGTGTTACAACTAATACCTACATCCTCTCACAGTTACAGCTAATACCTACACCCTCTCACAATGTTACAACTAATACCTACATCCCCTCACAGTGTTACAACTAATACCTACATCCTCTCACAGTTACAACTAATACCTACATCCCCTCACTGTGTTACAACTAATACCTACATCCCCTCACAGTGTTACAACTAATACCTACACCCTCTCACAGTGTTACAACTAATACCTACATCCCCTCACAGTGTTACAACTAATACCTACATCCCCTCACAGTGTTACAACTAATACCTACATCCTCTCACAGTGTTACAACTAATACCTACATCCTCTCACAGTTACAACTAATACCTACATCCCCTCACAATGTTACAACTAATACCTACATCCCCTCACAGTGTTACAACTAATACCTACATCCTCTCACAGTTACAACTAATACCTACATCCTCTCACTGTTACAACTAATACCTACATCCCCTCACACTGTTACAACTAATACCTACATCCCCTCACAGTGTTACAACTAATACCTACATCCTCTCACAGTTACAACTAATACCTACATCCTCTCACAGTTACAACTAATACATACATCCCCTCACAGTGTTACAACTAATACCTGAGATGCCCTCTGTATGACATTAATATGAGGAGTCCAATGTATCCTGCAATGTATTGGGACCCTATGTGGAGGGAAATGTACAACACGCCTACATACGTGGACACACGCACACACACACATGCACGCACAGACGCGTGCCTGGAGAATGTCACTGCATGGGATAGCAGCCGCTTTACTATTTGTTTTCCGCTGATGTAACATCATGTTTCCGCCATCATTTCCTATGACCGAAAAGAGCTTCTGGATATCAAAACAGCAATCACTAACCTCAATTTGGATGAAGATTTCTACTTCAACGAGTAGGAGGCGCAGGACATACTGCTCAACCCTGACCAGGTCCAAATACCATACTCTTAGACAAAGAAGTGCTGTCTAGAACCTAAAAGGGTTGTTTGGCTGTCCTCATAAGAGAACCCTACAAAGAATCCTTGTTTGTTCCAGGTAGAACCCTTTTAGTTCTATGTATAACCGTTTTGGGTTCCATGTAGAACCATTTTGGGTTCCACGTACAACCCTTTATACAGAGGGTTCTACATGGAACCAAACATTTTTTTTTACCTGTACAGCTGAATAACCCTTTTGAAAACCTTTTTTTGAAGAGTGCAGCGGCATGGAAAATAAAAAGGCAGTGTAAGAGAGGCTGACGTGCGGGCACCCTGAAAAAACTGCGTAGGCGAGTACATAAACCAGCTCTAACCTCTATTCTATAGGCGAAAGTACAATCACTGGAGAACAAACTAGATGAGCTCCGTTTGAGACTATCCTATCAACGGGACCTGAAGATCTGTAATATCCTATGTTTCACAGAGTCGTGGCCATAACTCCATCCTCCTGATTCCTGCTTACAACTTAAAACTCAAACAGGAAGTACCAGTGATGCGCTCAACATGGAAGTGGTCCAATAAAGCTGATGTTAACCTACAGGACTCTTTCGCTATAACATACTGGAATATGTTCTGGGATTTATCCGACGGCATTGAGGAGTTTATGACATCAGTCACTGGCTTCATTAATAAGTCCATCAATGACGCCCCCACAGTGACAGTACATACAGTACATATCCTAACCAGAAGACATGGATTACAGGCAACATCCGCACTAAAAATCACTTTATGCCCTCCAACGAACCATCAAAAAGGCAAAGTGTCAATACAGGACTAAGATCGAAACCTACTACACAGGCTCTGACGCACGTTGAATGTGGCAGGGCTTGCAAATTATCACGGATTAATAAGCAAAACCCAGCTGCCCAGTGAAACAAGTCTACCAGATGAGCTAAATGTCTTCTATGCTCACTTAGAGGCAAGCCACACTGAGTCATGCATGAGAGCACCAGTTGTTCCGGACGACTGTGTGATCACGCTCTCCGTAGCCGATGTGAGTAAGACATTTAAACAGGTTAACATTCACAAGGCCGCAGGTCCAGAAGGATTACCAGGATGCATACTCAGAGCGCTGTACAGCTGGCAACTGTTTTCACTGACATTTTCAACCTCTCGCTGACCCAGTCTGTAATACCTACATGTTTTTTTGTTTTTTTACCTTTATTTGACTAGGCAAGTCAGTTAAGAACAAATTCTTATTTTCAGTGACAGCCTAGGAACAGTGGGATAACTGCCTTGTTCAGGGGCAGAACGACAGATTTTTACCTTGTCAGCTCAGGGATTCGATCTTGCAACCTTTCGGTTACTAGTCCAATGATCTAACCACTAGGATACCTGCCGCCGGTTTAAAGCTGACCACCATAGTCCCTGTGCCCAAGAATGCCAAGGTAACCTGTCTAATGACTATCGCCCCATAGCACTCACATCTGTAACCATGAAATGCTTTGAAAGGCTGGTCATGGCTCACATAAACACCATCATCCTAGACCCCTGGCCTACTCCAAGTCCCAACAAATCCACAGAAGACGCAATCTCTATTGCACTCAAAACTGCCCTTTCCAGACTGGACAAGAGGAATCCCTCCAGTATGCGAGTATGCTGTTTGTTAATTGACTACAGCTCAGCATTCAACACAATAGTGCCCTCCAAGCTCAAAACTAAGCTAAGGACCCTGGGACTGAACACCTCGCTCTGCAACTGAATCCTGGACTTCCTGACAAGGGACCCCAGATGGTGAGGGTAGGCAACAACACATCTGCCATGCTGACTCTCAATACAGAGGCCCTACAGGTGTGCGTGCTTAGTCCCCTCCTGTGCTACCTGTTTACCCACGACTGAGTGGCTGCACACGACTCCAACACCATCATTATAAGTAAGCAGTTCACTGTACATGTTGTATTCGGCGCATGTAACAAATAAAATGTGATTTGATTTGATTTGATTATTACGTTTGCTGACGACAGTCTATAGGAAGGTCAGAGACCTGGCAGTGTGGTGCCAGAACAATAATTCTCCCTCAATGTCAGCAAGACAAAGGAGCTGATCGTGGACTACAATAAATGGGGAGCCGAGCACGCATCATCCACACTGTAGTGGAGCGGTCCGTGAGCATCAAGTTCCTTTGTGTCCACATCACAAAGGATCTAGGGGCGGCAGGGTAGCCTAGTGGTTAGAGCGTTGGACTAGTAACCGAAAGGTTGCAAGTTCAAATCCCCGAGCTGACAAGGTACAAATCTGTCGTTCTGCCCCTGAACAGGCAGTTAACCCATTGTTCCTAGGCCGTCATTGAAAAATAAGAATTTGTTCTTAACTGACTTGCCTAGTTAAATATAAAAAAAAAAGGTAAATTTGTAACTCGCTCTGGATAAGAGCGTCTGCTAAATGACTTAAATGTAAATGTAAATCTATCAATGTCTATCATACACACACACACAGTTGTGAAGAGGGCAGGAGACTGAAAAGATTTGGCATGGCCCTCAGATCATCAGAGTCCTACAGCCGCACCATTTAGAGCACCTTGACTGGCTGCATCACGGCTTGGTATGGCAGCTGCTTGGCATCCGAGTGCAAGGTGATACAGAGGGTAATGCGTACAGCCCAGTACATCATTGGGGCCGAGCTCCCTGCCATCCAGGACCTCTTTACCAGGCGGTGTCAGAGGAAGGCCCTACAAATTGTCAAAGACTCCACCCACCCAAGTCATTGACAGTTCTCTACCGCACGCACCGCTCCTTGCCGATGCACCAAGTCTGGAACCAACAGAACCCCGAACAGATTCTACCCCTAAGCCATAAGACTACTAACTAGTTAGTTAAATAATTAATAACCACATACAGTGGGGCAAAAAAGTATTTAGTCAGCCACCAATTGTGCAAGTTCTCCCACTTAAAAACATGAGAGAGGCCTGTAATTTTCATCATAGGTACACTTCAACTATGACAGACAAAATTAGAAAAAAAAATCCAGAAAATCACATTGTAGGATTTTTTTATGAATTTATTTGCAAATTATGGTGGAAAATAAGTATTTGGTCACCTACAAACAAGCAAGATTTCTGGCTCTCACAGACCTGTAACTTCTTCTTTAAGAGGCTCCTCTGTCCTCCACTCGTTACCTGTATTAATGGCACCTGTTTGAACTTGTTATCAGTATAAAAGACACCTGTCCACAACCTCAAACAGTCACACTCCAAACTCCACTATGGCCAAGACCAAAGAGCTGTCAAAGGACACCAGAAACAAAATTGTAGACCTGCACCAGGCTGGGAAAACTGAATCTGCAATAGGTAAGCAGCTTGGTTTGAAGAAATCAACTGTGGGAGCAATTATTAGGAAATGGAAGACATACAAGACCACTGATAATCTCCCTCGATCTGGGGCTCCACGCAAGATCTCACCCCGTGGGGTCAAAATGATCACAAGAACGGTGAGCAAAAATCCCAGAACCACACGGGGGGACCTAGTGAATGACCTGCAGAGAGCTGGGACCAAAGTAACAAAGCCTACCATCAGCAAGGGCATTGAAGATGAAACGTGGCTGGGTCTTTCAGCATGACAATGATCCCAAACACACCGCCCGGGCAACGAAGGAGTGGCTTCGTAAGAAGCATTTCAAGGTCCTGGAGTGGCCTAGCCAGTCTCCAGATCTCAACCCCATAGAACATTTTTGGAGGGAGTTGAAAGTCCGTGTTGCCCAGCAACAGCCCCAAAACATCACTGCTCTAGAGGAGATCTGCATGGAGGAATGGGCCAAAATACCAGCAACAGTGTGTGAAAACCTTGAAGAAGACTTACAGAAAACGTTTGACCTCTGTCATTGCCAACAAAGGGTATATAACAGAGTATTGAGATAAACTTTTGTTATTGACCAAATACTTATTTTCCACCATCATTTGCAAATAAATTCATAAAAAATCCTACAATGTGATTTTCTGGATTTTTTTGTCTCATTTTGTCTGTCATAGTTGAAGTGTACCTATGATGAAAATTACAGGCCTCTCTCATCTTTTTCAGTGGGAGAACTTGCACAATTGGTGGCTGACTAAATACTTTTTTGCCCCACTATAGCTACCCGGACTATCTGCATTTACCCTTTTTGCACTAACTTTTTTGACTCATCACATACTGCTGCTACTGTTTACCATCTGTCACTTTATTCTTAGTTATACGTACATATCTACCTCTATTACTTTGTACCACTGTACATTGACTCGGTACTGGTACCCCTTGTATATAGCCAAGTGTTTTACTTTTCTATTATTTCTTTATTTTCTTTCTTTCTGCCTTGTTGGGAAGGACCCACGGCAACAAGAGGTCAGAGACTAGCCAGAGAACACGCAACGGCTGGATCTCTTTATTAATTTCACAGTTAGTCTACACCTGTTGTTTATGAAGCATGTGATGAATAAAATGTGATTTAATTTGATCCTCTTCTCTACTGCACCGCTAACAATAGAACCCTTAGGTGTACTTTTCCTGTTTATTGTAAGACTGGAGCTCTGGAACAATTAATCATTGTTGGGAGAGACACTGGTTCACCAGTTTAAACAACCACAGTCTCTCACCTCCTTCAACCCAGCCAAGGTTAATTAGTAGCTGTGTTTCTACCTCAAATAATTAAATTACAACTTTCTGAAGAGGAGACAAAATAAATCATGAAGATCAGTGACCAAGGTAATACCTTTTCTAAAGCCATTGATGGGGACAGAGTAAAAATATTTAATTATAGTGGTGATAAGCATTAATGAATTACGTACCGGAAATAAATAAAAAAACGTACACATTTCTTTTAGCCAATTTATTTAGAAGATGCTGTTGACAAAAAGAGAGTAGATTGTATTAGATTGCATTACTCTATCAGCACCTAATGATAGGTCTACTATCATTAAGTTCAAATATAATTAAGGCCTGAAATGCCGAGCTTTCCTTGTGAACAACACTAGCATGAATCTGAATAATCACAAAAAATGGACCTTGCACTCTATCTCAGAGGGGATGTTTAGATAGGGAAATGTCCCTGAAATATATAGACAATTTGAGGTATCCTCTACACACAGGAGTTCAGCCATCAGACTGACAACTTCATTCTAATCTGAAGAGGAGGGAGAGAGAAGGTTCCTGTCACCTAGTTGGGAAATCTTAGTTAAATGTGACTCTTGGCAGCTGCTAGTCTAAAAATAAGCCCTGCTTGTTCCCGGATTGTGAATATGAGATTGCCATATCGCAACCCCTTCCCATAATAATAAATCAAGCCGAGATGAGATATGCTCAAATTAAGTTTTCCTTTCCCCAGGTATCAAAATGGCTGAAACAATTGTTATAACATTGCCTTTTGAGAATGGGCATATCCCCACCACAGCAATTAAATGTGCTTTGAGAGCATGGTGTGAATCATTTTTGGTCTGAAATGAAACTGTGGCTTTAAACTCGGGATAGCACTTACTGCATTTTTTACCAGGGGAAGCTGGGCCTCCACCCATCCAGAGTAAGCACTGTTATTTACTGCAGAGGGATACCCATGTGTGCCGCCAGCTGTGTTCCCTTGGAAGCTACCTTCCAATAGAATAACTCTAGTATCCGTACAACTTATTAACATGATAAAATTAAGAAATCCGCTTGCTGATGGTTTCGTATGCAAGCTTTTTTCGTTCCTAATTATGTGCTTGAGAGAAGTATTTAGATTTTGGCCTACTGTAGCCATTAATGGCCAGGCAAATGCTTAGACTGTACAGTATAAGATATGACTGTCCTGTGTAATACTGGCCTGTGTAATACTGTCCTGTGTAATACTGTCCTGTGTAATACTGGCCTGTGTAATACTGGCCTGTGTAATACTGTCCTGTGTACGACTGTCCTGTGTAATACTGGCCTGTGTAATACTGTCCTGTGTAATACTGGCCTGTGTAATACTGTCCTGTGTACGACTGTCCTGTGTAATACTGGCCTGTGTAATACTGTCCTGTGTAATACTGGCCTGTGTAATACTGTCCTGTGTAATACTGTCCTGTGTAATACTGTCCTGTGTAATACTGTCCTGTGTACGACTGTCCTGTGTAATACTGTCCTGTGTACGACTGTCCTGTGTAATACTGTCCTGTGTAATACTGTCCTGTGTACGAATGTCCTGTGTAATACTGTCCTGTGTAATACTGTCCTGTGTACGACTGTCCTGTGTAATACTGTCCTGTGTAATACTGTCCTGTGTACGACTGTCCTGTGTAATACTGGCCTGTGTACGACTGTCCTGTGTAATACTGTCCTGTGTAATACTGGCCTGTGTAATACTGTCCTGTGTACGACTGTCCTGTGTAATACTGTCCTGTGTACGACTGGCCAGTTTAAGACTGGCCTGTTAACGACTGGCTTTTTTATGACTGGCCTGTTTATGACTGGCCTGTTTAAGACTGGCCTGTGTACGTCTGGCCTGTGTACGTCTGGCCTGTGTACGACTGGCCAGTTTAAGACTGGCCTGTTAACGACTGGCTTTTTTACGACTGGCCTGTTTACAACTGGCCTGTTTAAGACTGGCCTGTGTATGTCTGGCCTCTGTACGACTTGCCTGTGTACGACTGGCCTGTATACGACTGACCTGTGTACGACTGACCTGTGTACGACTGGCCTGTGTACGACTGGCCTGTGTAAGACTGGCCTGTGTACTTCTGGCCTGTGTAAGACTGGCCTGTGTACTTCTGGCCTGTGTAAGACTGGCCTGTGTACGACTGGCCTGTGTACGACTGGCCTGTGTACGACTGGCCTGTGTAAGACTGGCCTGTGTACTTCTGGCCTGTGTAAGACTGGCCTGTGTACTTCTGGCCTGTGTAAGACTGGCCTGTGTACGAATGACCTGTGTACGACTGGCCTGTGAATGACTGGTCTGTGTACGTCTGGCCTGTGTGTTCCATCACCATACCATTTACCATCCTGACATGAACAAAACACCCTTTTCCTCTATCGATAATGCATGGATTGCATAATCAATATCTCTTTCAAGGGTTTTCAATTGACATTTTTATGGATGGCTACTTCAGCTTGCTGAGTCAGTTACATTTGAATGGCCTGTTTGTCACCCACAGGGCTTGGGAAAACAGAGAGAGATTTCTCCTCTTCCCTCGTGCTCTATATAGCACTTGTTTGAAATACAATCTGTCAGAATTTTTACACACATCATCCAGTTGATATATGTATGATAGTCAGCTGAATTTACTCATTTCAAACGCTATAGGGAATGTATTTGTGTTAGTAATCCACCCAAACAAAGGCCACTTTATATTTTAAAACCTGTGTGTTACCTATAAGTTGCGCAGCACAGGTGGGTGTTGTTGTTGTTGTTTATATTAACCTAATTAATCCCATCGGTCACAATAGTGACCGTAAAAAACGTTTTCAGTTATAAGGCTCTAAACACGTTACTGAATGATGTATCAATGCATTTCCAGCAAATATTGAAATAATAAAGGGTCTCAATGAAAGATGTGCAGTGTCACATGTTTAGTGTAAATTGTCACATGACCAGAGCTGTTTACTTCCTGGTTGCACCATGAGAAGAGGATGGCTGCATCAAAGCTCCCAAACAGAAGGTTAGTAAAGTATGTTAACATAAAGTTAGGACAAAGATTTTTTGTACACATCATCTTTAAGGTGTCTAGTATTGATATATGCATTTGCAATTACTCAACTTTGTTCAGTGTGGTCATAGAATGTGTAAACATGTTGACGGCAACAATAGTGACCGGCGGGATAACACAGTGCATCTAGGTATACACATACTGATACACATACATAGGTCTTGTTCTAACTAACTTTCTACTCTGTTCTTTCTTTGACTTTGAGTCAAGTTCTGGATATGTTGGATCTAGGTGACCACCCAGACAAGCCATGCAACATTGCAGTTATCCCTCAAAATGAGAAAGATGCTGTCCTCAGTGATTGTGATAGCGATGGGTCAGATATGGACTATGAGGGGGAGACAGGCCATTTGCCAGCCAGGCTGTTGAATGCATATGCTGAACCTATGCAAACAGATCATGACAGGAACAACGTTATCAGTGATGATGACCTACCCCTCACAACCCCCACTCCCCCATCCACCACAACCCCCCCTCCCCCACCACCCTCCACCGTTGATAATGAAGAGCCAACGGCCTCTACTCGCCAGAGGGTCCAGTCAGAAGAGCCAAGGGCAAAGCTGCAGGTCGTCAAAAATAAGGATCGAGTGTTCAAACGATCGAAGAGGCCTGCCACCGCTGTGATTCCAAAACACATTGTATACAGCCCAAATGCTGCAGAATGTGTAAAACAAAGCTGTCCCAACCCAATGGATGTTTTCCTACTAATGTATCCACCCACCCTAAGAGAGATCACCATTGAAATGTCCAACCTCTACTCCACCCAGACCAAGGACAAGCAACTGTATCTGAGTATGGATGAGCTCCTTACATTCTATGGGATCCTTATCACATCTGGGTACAGCTCTGTTCCAAGAAGACACATGTACTGGTCACTTGACAGTGATGTACACAATGAAAGCATTTCAGATTCAATGCGGAGAAATCGCTTTGATGAAATAATGGCCTCAGTTCATGTGGTTGACAACACAAAGATCACTGACGACCCATTTTTTAAGGTTAGGCCCATCTTCTCTGAGCTCAATCAGTCATACAAAGTCATGCCATTTCAGGAATGGCTGTCAGTGAATGAGAGCATGATCCGATACTATGGCCGACATGGATGTAAGCAATTCATTAGAGGTAAACCAATCCGTTTTGGTTACAAGCTATGGAGCCTTGCCTCATCCAGTGGTTACATGTATTACATGGAGCCATATGGTGGATCCCACACACTCCTCCCTGAGACTGGGCTGGGTCAGGGACCCAGTGTCGTTCTCGGTCTTGCAGAGCAATCTCAGGTGCCTCAAGGTTGCAAGTTCCTTCATGACAACCTCTTCACTTCGCTTGCACTCCTCGATGAAATGACAAAAAGAGGATATGGGAGCTCTGGAACGATGAGGCAGAATCGTCTGTTTGATGTCCCATTCAAGCCACAGAAGGACTTCATGAAGTTACCCCGGGGAACCTCTGAGGTTCTGACCCAAGGAGACAAGTTGCTGGTCCGTTGGAAAGACAATAACATTGTCACAGTGGCAACAAACATGGAGGAGAAATACAGTGAGACCTCTGTCAAAAGATGGAACAAGGAGCGACGTGCCTTTGACAAAGTCCCACAACCAAAATGCATCAACCGATACAATGAGCACATGGGTGGTGTTGACCTTCATGACCTACAGGTTTCAAGATACCATATCTCGATCAGGTCTAAGAAGTGGTGGTGGCCCATCTTTGCATGGTCTCTCAACAGTGCACTCGTAAACAGCCATTTCTTTTACAGAGACGTTATGGGAGGGACCATCGACCTGCTCACCTTCTCACGGATAGTGGCACAGTCTCTTATGCAAAAGTTTGGCACGAAACCACTGAGCCAAGGAAGGAGATCTTTACTGGCTGCTACTGTTGAAGATCAGGCAAGATATGACAAAGCTTCTCACTGGCCAATCAACACGATGCACCGGTTCCAGAGATGTCGTCATTGTGACAAACGCACTACCTATGCATGTGAAAAATGCAAAGTGCCACTGCACATTGAGTGCTTCAAGATATACCATGGACAGTAGAAAAGGAGATAGGAGTGAATGAAAAAGCCAATAAAAGAAAAATAGAAAAGTCGATAAAGGGTGAGGTGAAGCAGTACAACGGACTCTAGGAAAAAAAGAAAAGTAGACGAAAAAGACAACCAAAATGACTGAAATGTTTTTGGAAAAAAAGGTAAATTAGGTCTGACTGATCACAGTTCAAAATAGTGATGCACAAACTAATCGTGCACTTGGTTCTGAAGCCTACCTCTATGATATATATTATTTTGTCCAGTGTAGGCTTCTACTTGAATGCATATTCTACAGGCTACCTCTATCCTAAATGTTACCTGTATGTTCAATGTGAATGAATAACACAACTGCTATACAGTTGTTAGTGAATGTTGCACTAAAATGTCACAATGACAATGTTACAATGAGTATTGCACTAAAGTACAAGTTCAAACGTTACAATAAAGTTACAATGTTAATGTTTCAATACATGTTACAATAAAGTAACAATGTTACAATGTATGTTACAATAAAGTAACAATGTTGAAATACGTCGATGGTTGTTGATTTTTGTCTTTGCTCTCAGTATTCGTATCGGTGTTGCATAAGGGTTTTTGTTATGTAAAATAGTCACACTAGAATGTGACGGGGCATTTTAGTAGCAATGCTGGGGACTGGCAGTGACAGTTTTACATGTGTTAATAACTGGGCTGGGTTATAAAGAATTTTGATGACTGCATAGGAGAAATATGTTAATTCAGTATATACATCACATTTTCCCACCGGTCACAATTGTGACCGACCATAAAACACACTTTTTCACCTACTTTTCCATGAAAATTTAAAAAAATTATGATCGATTATTTCAAAAGGTTACTAATGACACATGATTTAGATATTTTCATGTATGGGAAAAATTCGGGATTAAATGGGTTAAAGTGGGCAGCTATCCACAGGCTTTCAGCATAGCCGGAGAGATTCCTCATTTTCCAACCGGCCATATCCATTAAAGCACCTACAGAGAAGTTGTATTCCTACTCAAAGCACTCGGCAGGAGAGTGTTCTAGTCCATTTGAATGCTTTGACGTTTGTTTCAATGTATTTTAGAGATAAAACATCACAGTTGTTTGATAGAAAGTCTTAATGCTTTTGGCTTTCTGCTGGTTCAAAAATAAATTTGCCAAGAAAAAATAATAAGTTATTAATCATTTAGAGCAGAGACATTTTGAAAATGAAATAAATGCATCTGTTTGGAAAAAAGCCTGAGTGGATTCTGCATCAAGGACTTTGAAGACATTGGATTTCATCAAAAACACATACAATATAAATGTCGAAATGGAAAACAAGAAAAGTCAGAAATGCTATCTATCTTTAAAATTTTAACCTCTGACAATTCGTAGCACTGAGCCCAATAACACAAAATATCCAACTGGGCACAGACGTCATTTCAACATTTAGTTTTGATTTACCTTCGTTTGAGTTGTCAACTAATGTGAATTCAACATGAAATCAACAAAAAAATTCTCCATGTCAGTGGATTTAGGTTAAAAGTTGGGTAAAAGATTTTTGTTGTTGAAATGATGTGGAAACATCTTTGATTCAACCAATTTTTGCCCAGTGGGATGCTTCAGATGTGAACTATTTCCAAATGGCAATGGTGACAGACCACCATGACAGAACCTGATCCGACACCCTACATTTGTGCCTTATTTCTCTGAAAATTAAAGAACATATTCCTCCTTTCCTATAAGTGTCCTCTCTTATTCCCGCTATAATTTATCTTGCAGAGGCACACTATCTCCATCCTATGCAATTGGCTGAACTTTCACTTCATTTTACTCAATATCAGTGTATTAAGATCACCACAGGGCATTCACAAGCAAAGTATGGTGTGCATTTCTATGTTCAAATTATATTTGCTCAAACAGATGCATACCAATTATCTTTTCATTACAAATGTTTTGAATCAATTAAATACTATATTTTGTTCAACAGGTGATTCCTAGTTCTGTGTAAAAACAGATACTTGCAGACTTTAAAATCATATTACCAACATTTCCAGAACGTTAACATACAACAATACCTAATGGAACTAAAAACCTATTTACAAAGGTTAATGGATGTATTGAAGCCAGTGATGTTCTATTCACGTGGATTAAGGGATTTCTGCAGGTGTCCGACCCTGCCCCACTCACTGCTTTAATTCAGCCTGACATCTAAGCTAATGGGCTGCTGTAGATCGCCTGGGCGCTCTGCAATGGTATGCCTTAACAGAGCCTAAAGAACAGAGGGCATGTGCCCTCGCTCACCTCACTCTCAGACAGCCCAACATTTAACAGACATTTGACATTTAACACATCTCCAACTTTGACACCCTCCAAATAGTATCAAGCTAATGAGGGATAATTCCGGTGGAAGGTTCAGTTTCAGACTCCCAACTCTCAATGCCTAATGGCCATTACAAATATGTTCTTCATGAGAGCTTTATATGACAAGAGTGATGTCCGACACATTATGATTTACCTAACAACAGAGCGTATGCTTTTCTTATCATCAGCTTTATTTACAGTGCCTTCAGAAAGCATTCACACCCCTTGAGTTTTTTCACATTTGGTTATGTTACAGTCTGAATTTAACATTGATTGCATTTAGATTTTGTATCACTGGCCTACACACAATAACCCCCTAATGTCAAAGTAGAATTGTGTTCTTTCATTTTTTTTAACAAATTGATTAAGAATGAAAAGCGGAAATGTCTTCAGTCAATAAGTATTTAACCCCATTTTTATGGCAAGATTAAATAAGTTCAAGAGTGTAAATGTGCTTAACAAGTCACATAATAAGTTGCATGAACTCACTCTGAGTGGCCGAGCTACAGTTTCGACTTTAAAATGTGCTTGAAAATCTATGGCAAGACCTGAAAATGGTTGTCTAGCAATGATCAACAACCAATTTGACAGCTTGAAGAATTTTGAAAAGAATAATGGGCAAATGTTGCACAATCCAGGTGTGGAAAGCTAGTACCCAGAAAGACCTTGCAATTGTTGCCAAAGGTGATTCTACAAAGTATTGACTCAGGGGTGTGAATACTTATGTAAATTAGATATTTCTGTATTTCATTTTTAAAACATTTGCAAACATTTCTAAAAACATGTTTTCACTTTGTCATTGTGGGGTATTCTGTGTAGATGTGAAAATATTAAAAAAAAAATTTAATCAATTTTGAATTCAGGCAGTAACACAACAAAATGTGGAATAGGTCAAGGGGTATGAATAGTTTCTTAAGGCATTGTATATGTTTACCCTGTAATATTACAGAGACTAACTTAGTAGTTGAGGTAAAAATGATGTTGAATAATAATAAACTACATTCCTTAACATATACCGATGCAACTAGCCAGCTTGCGAATGTACGCGTCAACACTTGAATACTATAAATACATTTGTTCTAAGATAACTTCATGTTTAAGATTATTATTAAGAGGCTTATAGTACTCATGAGCTGTTTATAGCAACCACAGACCAAGTTTTATTTGATCAAGTCTATCCTAGCCAGAGATGTAAAGTTAGAACCAATGCAGAGCCTTATGCTTTGTGTATAGTGTAGATAACATTTAGCCTATCAATACAGCATAATGAATAGTCAATCAGAGTTACTCTATACATGAGGAATGCATTTACTCAAATCAACTAATACGATAAACTGGTCACGAATTAAATGGCGTGCAAAACAAGTACATGAAATACATGATGCAACAGAATACAACAGAGTAAATGACTATCATCAGCTGTGTCTTCAAAATAATCTCTAGAAAGAAGGTCTGTATGTCTGGTACACACAGGTGCTTGGAAACAAGATCTCAAAGTATCAGTGAATTCACTGCCCTTTTAACCAAATTCAAGTGGGAACTCACCCCCAACCTGAAAAAACATTTCTTTGCAGTTTTCTAGTGAAAACACAAGGCAGGAACAAGACACCCAGTCTAATTAACACATTACCAAATACAATGATAACAACAGGACACAGGAATGGCCCCATCTGGTAAGTGATCAGCTAACAAACAAATAATATCCAGTCACTCTCCTGGCGTCAGTCACTCAGTCACCCCAGGAGTCCGTGGGAACATCTCGTCCAGAGCTGGAGGTGGGAGCTCAGGACGTACTTTGCGTCCGTGAAATGTAAACATATGACCATCTCTACTGAAAATGCCCTATTGAATCAACATGCTGGGCTGTCCTCAGCAACTCGCCAGTATCACCTCCTTACATTTTTCCACGAGAATTCAAATAATTATGATACCCTATCATGATAGATAATCAAAATAAACTCTTCTCTTGGGAGTCTTTTTTTCTTTCAGTTATTGAGAAGATGAAAGATTGTGGGTTCTTGTACTTGCAAATGTTGAAAACATCTCATGCTGTCAAGAAATGCAGCCTTGTGTAGTCTTCAACACGCACTCCACATCAATGTTTCCTCAAGTACTTTCAGCCTCCATTAAACCTAATCTAAAGATGAAAGTGATCACAAGAAATGTGGAGGTAGAGCCATACTTACATGTAGTCACTTGCCTTATTATTATTCTGTCATCCACTGCCCTGGCACCATAATAGCAGGGATAATATATACCACTAATGCATTTAGAATAAAATAAACAACTCTCCCTTTGAGGTTTGCATACATTACTCCTTTGGGCAAACATTTACTGGTTAAAACATAGATTTCCTACCTTTTATGGTAAATTATGGTAAATTAACGCATTGCCAGCGCACAATTGGCCCAGCGTCACTATAGACCCTGGTTCGATTCCAGGCTGTATCACAACCGGCCATGATTTGGAGTCCCATAGGGCGGCGCACAATTGGCCCAGCGTCACTATAGACCCTGGTTCGATTCCAGGCTGTATCACAACCGGCCATGATTTGGAGTCCCATAGGGCGGCGCACAATTGGCCCAGCGTCACTATAGACCCTGGTTCGATTCCAGGCTGTATCACAACCGGCCATGATTTGGACTCCCATAGGGCGGCACACAATTGGCCCAGCGTCACTATAGACCCTGGTTCGATTCCAGGCTGTATCACAACCGGCCATGATTTGGAGTCCCATAGGGCGGCGCACAATTGGACCAGCGTCGTCCGGGTTAGGGTTTGGCCGGGGTAGTTCATCATTGTAAATAAGAATTTGTTCTTAACTGACTTGCCTAGTTAAATAAAAATAAATAAATAATAAAGTATTTGACACAATTTTCAAATCATATCAAATGAATGTCTATAAAGACATTATCTTGACATTATCTGTCCTATCTCAACATTATCTGTGTGTATGTGTGTGCGTGTGTGTGTGTTGGGGTGTTAGTGTGAGTGTGTGGGTAGAGTCCTGTGTATGTGCATAGAGTCAGTGCAAGAGAGTTAGTTAAAAAAAGAGTCAATGGGTTAAATGCGGAAGACACATTTCAGTTGAATGCATTCAGTTTTACAACTGACTAGGCATCCCCCTTTCCCTTTCCCAACGCAGGTAGGCTGAGCAGCCATTGACTAGCTATTTAGCAGTCTTATGTCTTGGGGGTGAAGGGTCCTGATGGTTCCAGACTTGGTACACTGGTACCGCTTGCTGTGCGGTAGCGGAGAGAACAGTCTATTTATTCGGTGGCTGGAGTCAACGGCAATTTTTTGGGCCTTCCTCTGACACCACCTGGTAAGGCAGGGAGCTCGGCCACAGGGATGTACTGGGCTAAACTCATCACCCTCTGTAGTGCCTTGCAGTCGGGTGCCTTGCAGTTGCCGTACCAAGTGGTGATGCAGCCAGTCAAGATACTCTCAATGGTGCAGCTGTATAACTTTTTGAGGATCTGAGGGCCCATGCCAAATCTGTTTAGTCTCCTGAGGGTGAATAGGTGCTGTTTTGCCCTCTTCACAACTGTGTGGGTGTGTGGTGTCCATGTTAATTCCTTAGTGATGTGGACACCGAGGAACTTGATGTTCTTAACACGCTCCACTCCAACCTCATCGAAGTGGATGGAGGCGTGCTCACCCCCTCCGTTTCCTGTAGTCTAGGATCAGCTCCTTTGTCTTGCTGATGTTGAGGGAGAGGTTGTTGGGGTGGGTTGAAGGAGCAGTGGATGGTTGTAACAATGGAAGGATGAGTCATATAATCAAACAGAAAAGAGGAGTACCTAGCTAGATAATTGAGTGGGTGGCATCATTGTCAAACTCAACCTCTGTCCCCTCTTCACATGAGAGTGTAAAGTCCAGTGCTGCTTGTTTGAAGAAGGTTCCGGAATTTTCTCAATTTTGAATTGTTCTCTTATTGGTATTACGAGAGTGAAACTGAAGAGATCAGCCTTCAACTAAAATAAAACAGTGATAAACAACGGAACATTATTTTGTTGAAGTCAGCACAGCCATCCCTAGCCTTTTGAAGGCCCTAAGTGACGTAACGTTAGCTAGCATGTTAGCCTATCTGGAATAGGTAAATTAGCTAGCTAATGTTACAGTCCTGTATTTAACTCTGAAAGCCATCAGCAATATCATATAGCTAGCTAGCTATCATTTGAATAGACACTGTCAATCAATTTCTCATATGTCATTGCTAGACTCACTTGTCCCTTCAGCAGAGTAAACATGTTTGTTTATTTGTTCTATCTTTGACTAACGTTAGCTAACGTAAACTAATGCTAGGAAATAAAAGTAGCTCAATGTGGTAGCCATCTATTCCACCCTTGTCTGGAAAACACTCCGTTACTAAAAATATAATTGTCGATATAGCTCTATTTGTGTGTTTGTAGCACTGATGAATGTGTATAAATTGTCTAAGGTTTGTTAGTTCATTCTCAGCTGGCTATCAATCTTGCTGCTAATTTAGTGGTACTAGTTAGCTAACAGCAAGCGGACAATATTGATATGTTCATGTTAGGTATGCTAACCTAGCCAGTCTAATAGAGATCAATACAATTAGTGGGGTGGTTAAATAGTGTATTGATGTAGGTGGTACAGAATCTGATCCACCAGTATGGGCTTCCAACCCCTAGCTCTGCACAAGGTGAAAGTAAATTGTCCCCCCCAAAATATTTATTTCTGTAAAACTCTGGAGTCCTTCCACAGTGCCCTACTGAAAAATACCCCAAAGCGGAAGAATTTTGGGTGCACGAGCATGAGGGAGGGGACATTGCGGTTATGGAGCAAAACAACATTGTGGGACAGAAACCAGAAAGGGACACTGAAAGGTATAAAATCAAGACTA
This sequence comes from Salvelinus namaycush, assembly GCF_016432855.1. Lineage (NCBI taxonomy): Eukaryota > Metazoa > Chordata > Actinopteri > Salmoniformes > Salmonidae > Salvelinus > Salvelinus namaycush. Next base: position 11,058,057 of record NC_052325.1, read on the forward strand.
AAACAGTAATGACACAACCACCTCCTCCTTCTCTCTGCAGATTTTCAAAACACAATATGAAGACATGTCTACAAAAATCCCCTGCTACAGGCTACTATTGGCAAGAATGATCTGTGAAAGTCAATGGGTTGGGGGAGGTTTACATTTAGGCCATGAAATGAGGATGGGGTTTTTGTTTGTGCAGGGTTCTGCTTAGAGACAGTACATGTATAGTTGTGTATGAGAACTATTGAATGGGGCCATTTCTCCTATCTCCCATACACAACAATGCATGCTGTGTAATAACTGCCAACTCACTTTGTTGACTGAACTTTCCTCTCAAAAGCAGCTCCCAATGTCCCTGATTGTCCCTAAACAACTCACAAGTCTGTCTCTAAACACTTGGGTCCCAATCAGTTGACACCTTTACCAACCTTATTACTGATTACTTTGTTCTGGTGCCTCTAGGGTAATTCAGAAAGCTGATTGAGGACCTTATTACTGATCAATGTGTTTTTCTTTCTGTTTGCATTTTGTATTCATATTTTGATGTGTGTATTTTCTGTAATTTATGTCATTCAAACTCATCTGTAAAAGAGACTTTGGTCTCAGTTTAACTCGCTGATAAAAAAAAGGTTAATAAATAAACAAAAGTGTCTTGCCCTACGTCCCTAAAATGGTGACAACACAACCATGTCTTTCCAGGAGAATCTTCTGCAAGAGGTCCAAACAGTTAGTGGTTATTAAGGTCTACGATCCCTACACCACTTCCGGCAGAGTCTTGTCTAACTGTCCGTACACCGTAGACAGGACAAGACCATTCGCCACAAGCACAAAGAGTCTCAGCTTCCAAACACCATTGCCAGTGTACCAAAGCTGGATAAAGGATTGTGGCTGTGTTTACACAGGTAACGTAATTCAGATATTGTTTTCATGAATTGGTCTTTTGACCAATCAGATCAGTTCTGAAAAAGCGCTGATGTGATTGATCAAAAGACCAATTAGTGGGTCAGTATAGGGCTGGCTCAGTATAGGGCTGGGCAGTATACCATATTTTACTATATACCGGTATTGATGCACGGACTGGTGTTGGTGTTCACTTTACCTTTTATAAAGGTATTTGAATGTTTAGTTTGTTAAATCTGATATTCCGTGCGTAAAGTCCATTTTTATTATTTAAACCGTTACTTTAGTCATCCCTCCGTTCTCTCTTTCTCTCCTTGTCACTTTCCTCACAGCCCCGGCCCCTGTCTCTCAAGGAGCGCATTTGTTGTTGCTTGACCACGAGACACTTGTGTTCAGTCTGCATGGTCAATGCAGCACATGCAACAATGTTGTTTCCACTTATTAAGATAAATCCTCAAGAGTTCTATACTCACACAATTACTTTGTGTTTCTTATATCTGCAAACAGCTAGTTTGTCTTTTCGCATGTTTTATGTAAATCGTGTTAGCCGCTAATGCTAATCGCTAGTTAGCTGGAAGATATAATAGGGCGTATCATTCAGCGTGCGAAGCCCAGACCTGCCTTCCTCCTGGGCAATTATGTGTGAAAGACATCTCACTGATCTAGAAATGCCTGGGACATGATGAAAACAAGCCCAGAATCTGCCAGGGTGAATTTCCCCTTTAACATTTTACTACTTTAATTTAGTGAATTTGTCCCAATACTTTTGGTCGCCTATGTACAAAAATGTCTGTCATTTCTAAACGGTTTACAGATATGGTTGAAAATATTCTCAAATGAAAGCTGACAGTCTGCACTTTATCCTTGTAGTCATTATATCATTTCAAATCCAACGTGCTGGAGTACAGAGACAAAAGAAAAATAATGTGTCACTGTCCCAATACTTTTGGAGCTCACTATATACAGTAGTATATACACACCAATATACACACTCAATAACATACACTACAATGACACATCCACACACATTCACAAACACCACACACACACACACACTCACATAGCACGGACATGCACCCTTTGCTATGAGACTCGAAAAGGATCATTGATCATCCTTGAGATGTTTCTACAACTTGATTGGAGTCCACCTGTGGTAAATTCAATTGATTGGACATGATTTGGAAAGGCACATACCTGTCTATATGAGGTCCCACAGTATACAGTGCATGTCAGAGCATAAACCAAAGCATGAGGTCGAAGGATTTGTCCGTAGTGATCCGAGGCAGGATTGTGTCGGATCTGGAGAATGGTACCAAAACATTTCTGCAGCATTGAAGGTCCCCAAGAACAGAGGCTTCCAACATTCTTAAATGGAAGATGTTTGTAACCACCAAGACTCTTTCTAGAGCTGGCCGCCAAGCCAGACTGAGCAGATAGGGGAGAAGGGCATTGGTCAGGGAGGTGACCAAGAACCCTACGGTCACTCTGACAGAGCTCCAGAGTTCCTCTGTGGAGATGGGAGAACCTTCCAGAAGGACAATCATCTCTGCAGCACTCCACCAATCAGGCCTTTATTTTAGAGTGGCCAGATGGAAGCCACTCCCCAGGAAAAGGCACATGACAGCGTGCTTGGAGTTTGCCTTAAAGCACCTAAAGGACTGTCAGACCATGAGATTCTCTGGTCTGATGATACCAAGATATAACTCTTTGGCCTGAATTCCAAGCATCACATCTGGAGGAAACCTGGCGCCATCCCTAAGGCGAAGCATGTTGGTGGCAGCATCATGCTGTGGGGATGTTTTTCAGCGGCAGGGACTGGGAGACTAGTCAGGATCGAGGGAAAGATGAATGGAGCAAAGTACAGAGATCCTTGATGAAAACTTGCTTCAGAGCGCTCAGGACCTCAGACTGGGACGAAAGTTCACCTTCCAACAAGACAATAACCCTAAGCACACATCCAAGACAACGCAGGAGTCACTTCGGGACAAGTCCCTGGATGTCCTTGAGTGGCCCAGCCAGAGCCCAGACTTCAACCCGATCGAACATCTCTAGAGAGACCTGAAAATAGCTGTGCAGCGACGCTCCCCATCCAACCCAACAGAGCTTAAGAGTTACATTATCAGTAACCATCACTCCTGTGTTCCAATGGTATGTTGTGTTAGCTAATCCAAGTTTATCATTTTAAAAGGCTAATTGATCATGAGAAAACCCTTTTGCAATTATGTTAGCACAGCTGAAAACTGTTGTTCTGATTAAAGAAGCAATACAACTGGCCTTCCGTAGACTAGTTGAGTATCTGGACTATCAGCATTTGTGGGTTCGATTACAGGCTCACAATGGCCAGATACAAAGAACTTACTTCTGAAACTCGTCAGTCTATTCTTGTTCTAAGGAATGAAGGCTATTCTATGTGAGAAATTGCCAAGAAACTGAAGATCTATTACAACGCTGTGTACTACTCCCTTCACAGAACAGTGCAAACTGGCTCTAACCAGAATAGAAAGAAGAGTGGGAGGCCCCAGTGCAGAACTGAGCAAGAGGACAAGTACATTAGAGTGTCTAGTTTGAGAAACAGACGCCTCACAAGTCCTCAACTGGCAGCTTCATTAAATAGTACCCGCAAAACTACAGTCTCAAATTCAACAGTGAAGAGGCAACTCCAGGATGCTGGCCTTCTAGTCAGAGTTGCAAAGAAAATACAATTTATTCGCAACTCTGCCTAGAAGGCCAGCATCCTGTTTTCCAGTGAAGGGAAATCTTAAAGCTACAATGACATTCTAGATGATTCTGTGCTTCCACTTTTGTGACAACAGTTTGGGGAAGGCCCCTTTCCTGTTTCAGCATGACAATGCCCCATGCACAAAGCGAGGTCCATATACAAATGGTTTGTTGAGATTGGTGTGGAAGAACTTGACTGGCCTGCACAGAGCCCTGACCTCAACCCCATCGAACACCTTAGGGATGACTAAGTCAGGCTTAGTCACCCAACATCAGTGCCCAACCTCACTAATGCTCGTGTGGCTGAATGGAAGCAAGTCCCTGCAGCAATGTTCCAACATCTAGTGGAAAGCCTTTCCAGAATAGCGGAGGCTGTTATAGCAGCAAAGGGGGGGACCAAATCCATATTAATGCCCATGATTTTGGAATGAGATGTTCGACGAGCATGGTCATTTAGTGTATGTATATATGTACTCTGCATTGTTTATGTATATACATTTGAAGTCAGAAGTTTACATACTAACACCTTAGCCAAATACATTTAAACTCAGTTTTTCACAATTCCTGACATTTAATCCTAGTAAAAATCCCCTGTCTTAGGTCAGTTAGGATCACCACTTTATTTTAAGAATGTGAAATATCAGAACAATAGTAGAGAATGATTTATTTTAGCTTTTATTTCTTTCCTCACATTCCCAGTGGGTCAGAAGTTTACATACACTCAAATAGTATTTGATAGCATTGCCTTAAAACGGATTAACTTGGGTCAAACGTTTCGGGTAGCCTTCCACAAACTTCCCACAATAAGTTGGGTGAATTTTGGCCCATTTCTTCTGACAGAGCTGGTGTAACTGAGTCAGGTTTGTAGGCCTCCTTCCTTTCACATGCTTTTTCAGTTCTGCCCACACATTTTCTATAGGATTGAGGTCAGGGCTTTCTGGTGGCCACTCCAATACCTTGACTTTGTTGTCCTTAAGCCATTTTGCAACAACTTTGAAAGTATGCTTTGGGTCATTGTCCATTTGGAAGACCCATTTGCAACCAAGCTTTAACTTCTTGAATGATGTCTTGAGATGTTGCTTCAATATATCCACATAATTTCCTTCCTCATGATGCCATCTATTTTGTGAAGTGCACCAGACCCTCCTGCAGCAAAGCACCCCCACAACATGATGCTGCCACCCCTGTACTTCACGGTTGGGATGGTGTTCTTCGGCTTGTTTGTACAGATGAACGTGGTACCTTCAGGCGTTTGGAAATTGCTCCCAAGGATGAACCAGACTTGTGGAGGTCTACAATTTTTATTCTGAGGTCTTGGCTGATTTCTTTTGATTTTCCCATGGTGTCAAGCAAAGAGGCACTGAGTTTGAAGGTAGGCCTTGAAATACACCCACAGGTACACCTCCAATTGACTCAAATGATGTCAATTAGCCTATCAGAAGCTTCTAGAGCCATGACATCATTTTCTGGAATTTTCCAACCTGTTTAAAGGCACAGTCAACTTAATGTATGTAAACTTCTGACCCACTGGAATTGTAATACAGTGAATTATAAGTGAAATAATCTGTCTGTAAACAATTGTTGGAAAATTACTTGTGTCATGCACAAAGTAGATATCCTAACCGACTTGCCAAAACTATAGTTTGTTAACAAGAAATTTGTGGAGTGGTTGAGAAACGAGTTTTAATGACTCCAACCTAAGTGTATGTAAACTTCTGACTTCAACTGTATATATTGATTTATTTTTGGGTAGCCCGGTCGGTGCCTCCTAGTGGCCAGGGGTCCTAAGTGACTGCTTATGTCGCTAATGTCTGGAGCAGCCTACTACTTCTAGTGATCTAATACATTCATTCAATAAATCAATCAATCCATGCCAGTGTTGCGTCTGAAGCACTTTGTCCACAGTGTCAGTGTCCTTCTAAAAACTCCCAATAGAGACTGGACAATAAACTCATCCACAAGGTGTGTGAGGAATTCAAATGAAAAGTAACATGAAATGCTTGAAATAAAACAGTGACATTGAGGTAAATTGAGATGCATCCGGATGGCACAGAAAATTATTTGATGGAAATTGGATATGGGGTCTTGTTTCACAAACGGCAGGCATTGTGAACTCTACATTTCACACTTTTGATTTGGCTTGAAGATGCATGGAAATGTCTTGGCAGTCTACAATATTCCTGCTAAATTAGTTTGTGCTCCATTTTCAGAACCTAAATCGATGAAACAGCTTCTTTTGGCATTTAGAACATCCATTTACTGTGGCTGAAACTATCCATCTGAAGCTACTACAGGCAGTCATTTAAGTCTGAAGTGCCAATGCTACTGTATCTCAGCTATGATTTGCTCAAATATATTGAAGCGAGAAGCAATCTGCATATATACTGTAAGAATTACATCCTGCATGTTGCCAAGAGAGCACTGGATATTTGACCGATATTCATGGAATTGTTACCTTCCGTGAGGTTTTACTGAATTTCCATTTTTCTGTCTGGCAGATCACCTCTCGGTTGGAATGTCAAGCTGATCTCATGGAGAACTGTGGGACGGCAATGGAACAAAATAACAGTTACTTTGAGAAACATCTTGTGTCATCTTAGATAATGGCTAACAATGGACAGTAGGAACGCCAAAAATTCTTATATTGTCCATAATGTATATGTATTTCTATGTTGCTATACATCACAAATAGAGTAAATATTAAAACTATGCATAGCATGTTGGAATGTTTGCATGAAACAAAGAATAGTAAAATGTCCATCTCACCTATCTTGGACATGTATTGAACAAAAGTATGACATACACAGACATTGCCTCTATTAAAGCTCTATGTTGTCCACCAGAAATTACTGTTTTAATATTTGACAATGTCATTACTGTCAGTGAAGGAGTGATTACACTCCCTGTCATTCAGGAGAAGACTTTTAGGGCAGACCTCTTGTAATTGAACCCCCCTGAAGCATTACACTATAGATGACTGGCAATTTGATAGTACACCTTATTTGATCTATAATATGATCTTCTAAGGTCAAAAAGTACTTGGTATTACTCTGATATATGGCTCTTCATTGATTATCCTGTAATAGGCTGCAGAAGTGCTGAAGCAGTTTATCTCTTTGCAGGTATTGAGCATTAGGCAATAACAATGTTCTCAAATCAAATCATATTTATTTATATATCCCTTCTTACATCAGCTGATATCTCAAAGTGCTGTACAGAAACCCAGCCTAAAACCCCAAAACAGCAAGCAATGCAGGTGTAGAAGCACGGTGGCTAGGAAAAACTCCCTAGAAAGGCCAAAACCTAGGAAGAAACCTAGAGAGGAACCAGGCTATGAAGGGTGGCCAGTCTGGCTGTGCCGGGTGGAGATTATAACAGAACATGGCCAAGATGTTCAAATGTTCATAAATGACCAGCATGGTCAAATAATAATAATCACAGTAGTTGTCGAGGGTGCAACAAGTCAGCACCTCAGGAGTAAATGTCAGTTGGCTTTTCATAGCCGATCATTAAGAGTATCTCTACCGCTCCTGCTGTCTCTAGAGAGTTGAAAACAGCAAGTCTGGGACAGGTAGCACGTCCGGTGAACAGGTCAGGGTACCATAGCCGCAGGCAGAACAGTTGAAACTGGAGCAGCAGCACGGCCAGGTGGACTGGGGACAGCAAGGAGTCATCATGCCAGGTAGTCCTGAGGCATGGTCCTAGGGCTCAGATCCTCCGAGAGAGAGAAAGAAAGAGAGAAAGATAGAATTAGAGACAGCATACTTAAATTCACACAGGACACCGGATAAGACAGGAGAAGTACTCCAGATATAACAGACTGACCCTAGCCCCCCGACACATAAACTACTGCAGCATAAATACTGGAGGCTGAGACAGGAGGGGTCAGGAGACACTGTGGCACAATCCGATGATACCCCCGGACAGGGCCAAACAGGAAGGATATAACCCCACCCACTTTGCCAAAGCACAGCCCCCACCACAGGGATATCTTCAACCACCAACTTACCATCCTGAGACAAGGCCGAGTATAGCCCACAAAGATGTCCGCCACGGCACAACCCAAGGGGGGGCGCCAACCCAGACAGGAAGATCACGTCAGTGACTCAACCCACTCAAGTGACCCCCTAGGGACGGCATGGAAGAGCACCAGTAAGCCAGTGACTCAGCCCCTGTAATAGGGTTAGAGGCAGAGAATCCCAGTGGAGAGAGGGGAATCGGCCAGGCAGAGACAGCAAGGGCGGTTCGTTGCTCCAGAGCCTTTCCGTTCACCTTCACACTCCTGGACCAGACTACACTCAATCATATGACCTACTGAAGAGATGAGTCTTCAGTAAGAAATAGAAATTTAGAAATTCTAGGGACAATTAGGAGGCCTGCGTCTTGTGACCGTAGCGTACGTGTAGGTATGTACGGCAGGACCAAATCGGAAAGATAGGTAGGAGCAAGCCCATGTAATGCTTTGTAGGTTAGCAGTAAAACCTTGAAATCAGCCCTTGCCTTAACAGGAAGCCAGTGTAGGGAGGCTAGCACTGGAGTAATATGATCAAATTTTTTGGTTCTAGTCAGGATTCTAGCAGCCGTATTTAGCACTAACTGAAGTTTATTTAGTGCTTTTTCCGGGTAGCTGGAAAGTAGAGCATTGCAGTAGTCTAACCTAGAAGTAACAAAAGCGGATACATTTTTCTGCATAATTTTTGGACAGAAAGTTTCAGATTTTTGCAATGTTACGTAGATGGAAAGAAGCTGTCCTTTAAACAGTCTTGATATGTTTGTCAAAAAAGAGATCAGGGTCCAGAGTAACGCCGAGGTTCTTCACAGTTTTATTTGAGACGACTGTACAACCATCAAGATTAATTGTCAGATTCAACAGAAGATCTCTTTGTTTCTGGGGACCTAGAACAAGCATCTCTGTTTTGTCCGAGTTTAATAGTAGAAAGTTTGCAGCCATCCACTTCCTTATGTCTGAAACACAGGCTTCTAGCGAGGGCAATTTTGGGGCTTCACCATGTTTCATTGAAATGTACAGCTGTGTGTCATCCGCATAGCAGTGAAAGTTAACATTATGTTTTCGAATGACATCCCCAAGAGGTAAAATATATAGTGAAAACAATAGTGGTCCTTAAACGGAACCTTGAGGAACACCGAAATTTACAGTTGATTTGTCAGAGGACAAACCATTCACAGAGACAAACTGATATCTTTCCGACAGATAAGATCTAAACCAGGTTTCCAATCTCTCCAAAAGAATGTGGTGATTGATGGTATCAAAAGCAGCACTAAGGTCTAGGAGCACGAGGACAGATGCAGAGCCTCAGTCTGACGCCATTAAAAGGTAATTTACCACCTTCACAAGTGCAGTGTCAGTGCTATGATGGGGTCTAAAACCAAACTGAAGCATTTCGTATACATTGTTTGTCTTCAGGAAGGCAGTGAGTTGCTGCGCAACATCTTTTTCTAACATTTTTGAGAGGAATGGAAGATTCGATATAGGCCGATAGTTTTTTATATTTTCTGGGTCAAGGTTTGGCTTTTTCAAGAGAGGCTTTATTACTGCCACTTTTAGTGAGTTTGGTACACATCTGGTGGATAGAGAGACTTATATTATGTTCAACATAGGAGGGCCAAGCACAGGAAGCAGCTCTTTCAGTAGTTCAGTTGGAATAGGGTCCAGTATGCAGCTTGAAGGTTTAGAAGCCATGATTATTTTCATCATTGTGTCAAGAGATATAGTACTAAAACACTTGAGTGTCTCTCTTGATCGTAGGTCCTGGCAGAGTTGTACAGACTCAGGACAACTGAGCTTTGGAGGAATACGCAGATTTAAAGAGGAGTGCGTAATTTGCTTTCTAATGATCATGATCTTTTCCTCAAAGAAGTTCATGAATTTATTACTGCTGAAGTGAAAGCCATCCTCTCTTGGGGAATGCTGCTTTTTAGTTAGCTTTGCAAAGGAATCAAAAATACATTTCGGATTGTTCTTATTTTCCTCAATTAAGTTGGAAAAATAGGATGATCGAGCAGCAGTGAGGTCTCTTCGATACTGCACGGTACTGTCTTTCCAAGCTAGTCGGAAGACTTACAGTTTGGTGTGGCGCCATTTCCGTTCTAATCTTCTGAAAGCTTGCTTCAGAGCTCGGGTATTTTCTGTATACCAGGGAGCTAGTTTCTTATGACAAATGTTTTTAGTTTTTAGGGGTGCAACTGCATCTAGGGTAGGTGGTTAACTGATTTTTGTCCTCTGACGTCCTTGGGTAGGCAGAGGGAGTCTGGAAGGGCATCAAGGAATCTTTGGGTTGTCTGAGAATTTATAGCACGACTTTTGATGCTCCTTGGTTGGGGTCTGAGCAGATTATTTGTTGCCATTGCAAATGTAATAAAATGGTGACCGATAGTCCAGGATTATGAGGAAAAACATTAAGATCCACAACATTTATTCCATGGGACAAAACTAGGTAGAGTGTCATGCCCTGACCATAGTTTGCTTTGTATATTTACATGTTTTGTTTGGTCAGGGTGTGGTCTGAGTGGGCATTCTATGTTGTATGTCTAGTTTGTCTGTTTCTGTGTTTGGCCTGATATGGTTCTCAATCAGAGGCAGGTGTTAGTCGTTGTCTCTGATTGGGAACCATATTTAGGTAGCCTGTTTTGTCATTGTGGATGGTGGGTGATTGTCTATGTGTAGTGTTTGTGTCAGCACGATTGTTCATTAGCTTCACGGTTGTCACTTTGTTGTTTTGTAGTGTTCAGTTTTTTCCATTAAAATGACGAACACTTACCACGCTGCGTATTCCTCCGATCCTTCTCGCTTCTCCTCCTCAGATGAGGAGGAAGACAACAGCTGTGACATCCAGAGTATGACTGTGACAGTGAGTAGGTCCAGAGACATGTTGGACAAAACCCACTGAGTCGATGATGGCTCCGAAAGCCTTTTGGAGTGGGTCTGTGGACTTTTCCATGTGAATATTAAAATCACCAAAAATTTGAACATTATCTGCTATGACTACAAGGTCCGATAGGAATTCAGGGAACTCAGTGAGGAACGCTGTATATGGCCCAGGAGGCCTGTAAACAGTAGCTATAAAAAGTGATTGAGTAGGCTGCATAGATTTCATGACTAGAAGCTCAAAAGACGAAAACGTCATTTTTTGGGGGTAAATTGAAATTTGCTATCGTAAATGTTAGCAACAACTCCGCCTTTGCGGGATGCACTGGGGATATGGTCACTAGTGTAACCAGGAGGTGAGGTGAATTCATCAGGCTTAAGCCATGTTTCAGTCAGGCCAATCACATCAAGATTATGATCAGTGATAAGTTCATTGACTATAACTGCCTTTGAAGTGAGGGATCTAACATTAAGTAGCCCTATTTTGAGATGTGAGGTATCACGATCTCTTTCAATAATGGCAGGAATGGAGGAGGTCTTTATTCTAGTGAGATTGCTAAGGCGAACACCGCCATGTTTAGTTTTGCCCAACCTAGGTCGAGGCACAGACAAGTTCTCAATGGGGATAGCTGAGCTGACTACACTGACTGTGCTAGTGGCAGACTCCGCTAAGCTGGCAGGCTGGCTAACAGCCTGCTGCCTGGCCTGCACTCTATTTCATTGTGGAGCTAGAGGAGTTAGAGCCCTGTCTATGTTGGTAGATAAGATGAGAGCACCCCTCCAGCTAGGATGGAGTCCGTCACTCCTCAGCAGGCCAGGCTTGGTCCTGTTTGTGGGTGAGTCCCAGAAAGAGGGCCAATTATCTACAAGTTCCATCTTTTGGGAGGGGCGGAAAACAGTTTTCAACCAGCGATTGAGTTGTGAGGCTGCTGTAGAGCTCATCACTCCCCCTAACTGGGAGGGGGCCAGAGACTCTGCTGTAGAGCTCATCACTCCCCCTAACTGGAAGTGGGCCAGAGACTCTGCTGTAGAGCTCATCACTCCCCCTAACTGGGAGGGGGCCAGAGACTCTGCTGTAGAGCTCATCACTCCCCCTAACTGGGAGGGGGCCAGAGACTCTGCTGTAGAGCTCATCACTCCCCCTAACTGGGAGGGGGCCAGAGACTCTGCTGTAGAGCTCATCACTCCCCCTAACTGGGAGGGGGCCAGAGACTCTGCTGTAGAGCTCATCACTCCCCCTAACTGGGAGGGGGCCAGAGACTCTGCTGTAGAGCTCATCACTCCCCCTAACTGGGAGGGGGCCAGAGACTCTGCTGTAGAGCTCATCACTCCCCCTAACTGGGAGGGGGCCAGAGACTCTGCTGTAGAGCTCATCACTCCCCCTAACTGGGAGGGGGCCAGAGACTCTGCTGTAGAGCTCATCACTCCCCCTAACTGGGAGGGGGCCAGAGACTCTGCTGTAGAGCTCATCACTCCCCCTAACTGGGAGGGGGCCAGAGACTCTGCTGTAGAGCTCATCACTCCCCTAACTGGGAGGGGGCCAGAGACTCTGCTGTAGAGCTCATCACTCCCCCTAACTGGGAGGGGGCCAGAGACTCTGCTGTAGAGCTCATCACTCCCCCTAACTGGGAGGGGGCCAGAGACAATTACTCGATGCCGACACATCTTTCTAGCTGATTTACACACTGAAGCTATGTTGCGCTTGGTGACCTCTGACTGTTTCATCCTAACATCGTTGGTGCCGACGTGGATAACAATATCTCTATATTCTCTACACTCGCCAGTTTTAGCCTTAGCCAGCACCATCTTCAGATTAGCCTTAACGTCGGTAGCCCTGCCCCCTGGTAAAACAGTGTATGATCGCTGGATGATTCGTTTTAAGTCTAATACTGCAGGTGATGGAGTCGCCAATGACTAGGGTTTTCAATTTGTCAGAGCTAATGGTGGGAAGCTTCGGTGTCTCAGACCCCGTAACGGGAGGAGTAGAGACCAGAGAAGGCTCGGCCTCAGACTCCAACCCATTGCTTAATGGGGAAAACCGGTTGAAAGTTTCTGTCGGCTGAATGAGCGACACCGGTTGAGCATTCCTACAGCATTTCCCTCCAGAAGCTCATGAGAAAGTTGTCCGGCTGCGGGGACCGTGCGGGGGGATTTATACTAACGTTACTATCTGTACTTACTGGTGGCACAGACGCTGTTTCATCCTTTCCTACACTGAAATTACCCTTGCCTAACGATTGCGTCTGAAGCTGGGCTTGCAGCACAGCTATCCTCGCCGTAAGGCGATCGTTCTCCTGTATATTATGAGTACAGCGACTGCAATTAGAAGGCATCATGTTAATGTTACTACTTAGCTTCGGCTGGTGGAGGTCCTGACGAACCATGTCCAGATAAAGCGTCCGGAGTGAAAAAGTTGAATGAAAAAAAAAAAGTTGAATGAGGGAAAAACTAAAAATATAAAGGGTAATTCAAAAGTAAAAACCGTAAAGTCGTCAGGTAGCAAAGTAAGGTTGGCAACAAAACGCACAGCAACACATAAACAAGTCTCCAAGTTCTCTATGACTAGTGACCATGTTCATCACCGGCTAAACACACAGAACTGCAACTACATTTCATTGTAATATGTTTACGTGCCTCTAGTAAGACAGAGTTAAGCATTTTCAAATATCTGTAAAGATGACTGGTAGCATTTAATGTACTACAGAACACACATTATCTACGAAGCTGGAGATTTAGAATGCCAATGAGATGTGGCATTTCTAAGGATGAGCCTGCCCTTGAGAGCTGCCATGGTAACAGCCTGTTAATCGCAAAATGCAAAGTGTGAATATGGTGCTGACCCTCAGGAGCCCCTGCCCAAGAGGAGATGCTACTGTCATTTGCCCGCAGCGGTGTGAGGCTGAGGCCTGGGACGCTTGAAAGCATTACAGTCGCAGGTTCAAAATGTGTCTGCAGGGATTGCATGGATTGCTGTCAGGTGAAATCCAACAATCTCTTACACTCACCTTCTATTTTCCTCTGTAATTAAACAGGTATGACATACATGGAAGATCACTTTTAGGTAAAAAGGAAATTGTCTCTGTGGAAGTTGTTCCAGTGATTATACTTCAGCTTAGTAACTATGAACTTTCAACACTGGGACATTTTGTGCCAGCTCATGTAGACCTTAGATTACTTAAGTACATACAATTTACATAAGTATCTATGCACAAATGGATAATTCCACCATCTGGGAAATGAACAGCTCCCCAATGGTTCATGTGGACCACATATTATACACTGTCTCAAAAAGATTACTGCAGTTGTTGAGGTACTAAGACAGCTCTGTCACCTCAGAGACAGCTCTGTCACCTCAGAGACAGCTCTGTCACCTCAGAGACAGCTCTGTCACCTCAGAGACAGCTCTGTCACCTCAGAGACAGCATTGTCACCTCAGAGACAGCACTGTCACCTCTGAGAGAGCTATGTCATCTCTGAGAGAGCTATGTCACCTCAGAGACAGCTTTGTCACCTCAGAGACAGCTTTGTCACCTCTGAGACAGCTCTATCACCTCTGAGACAGCTGTGTCACCTCTGAGAGAGCTATGTCATCTCTGAGAGAGCTATGTCACCTCTGAGACATCTATGACACCTCAGAGACAGCTTTGTCACCTCTGAGACAGCTCTGTCACCCCTGAGACAGCTATGTCACCCCTGAGATAGATATGTCACCTCTGGCTTGACAGACTTTAAACCCCAGTGCTGTCTTCCCCTCAAAGTTCTATAATGCAGTGTCACTGCAAATCTCTTATAATGACTAGTACTTTCCTTGGACATAATATACATACAAATTAACATACAAGACAACAGGAAATACATATATTGGTGAGGATTTTCCTGTTCTTGCTCTGAAATGCGACGTGATGAGAACATGGCTCCTAAAGTAAAGTGAGCTCCAACAGTAAAGGGACAGTGACAATTTTTGTTGTTGTTTTGACTCTGTACTCCAGCACATTGGATTTTAAATGATACAAGGGCAGACTGGTTAAATGGAAGGGAACATTTTAAGGCCCCCCCTTCCCTCTTGACAGCGAACAGAAACATTTTAGTTTTAAACTCAATTTCCTGCAATTTGCCATGAGGAGTAGAGAATTGTTGCAGTCACTTTTATTATAAATAAGAATATAATATGTTTCTAAACACTTTTACGTTAATGTGGACGCTACCATGATTACGGATAATCTTTAATGAATCATGAATAATGCTATAATACCTCCCCAAACATGCTAACCTCACCGTTATTGTACTTGTGCGAGGTAAGCATGTCATGGGGGAATGATATTTGTGCGTCTGTAACTTTCTCACTCATCATTATTCCCAATTTATTCAGGATTATCCATAATCATGGTAGCATCCACATTAACGTAAACATGTTCCAAAATGACACAATACTTAATTTACCTGTAACGGCAGTCTAAGTCGTCCTCCTCCTCAGACGAGGAGAGGCGAGAAGGATCTGAGGACCAATGTGCAGCGTGGTAATTTTCCATGATTTAATTAACACAACACAAGACACTATACAAAATGACAAAACAAACTAACCGTCACAGTCCTAGCTGGTGCAGACAAAACACAAAGACAGGAAACAACCACCCACAATCCCCAACACAAAACAAGCCACCTATATATGATTCTCAATCAGGGACAACGATTGACAGCTGTCTCTGATTGAGAACCATATTAGGCTGAACACAGAAACAGACGAACTAGACACACAACATAGAATTCCCACCCAGCTCACGTCCTGACCAACACTAAACAAGCAAAACACATAAGAACTCTGGTCAGGACGTTACAGTACCCCCCTCCTGAGGTGCGGACTCCGAACGCACCCCTAAAACTCAAGAGGAGGGTCTGGGTGGGCATCTGTCCGCGGTGGCGGCTCCGGCGCAGGACGAGGACACCACTCTACCACTGTCTTTGTCCCCCTCCTTAGCGTCCTTTGAGTGGCGACCCTCGCCCACGACCTTGGCCTAAGAATCCTCCCCAAGGCCCCCACATGATTTAGGAGGTAGCTCAGGACAGAGAGGTAGCTCAGGACAGAGAGGTAGCTCAGGACAGAGAGGTAGCTCAGGACAGAGAGGTAGCTCAGGACAGAGAGGTAGCTCAGGACAGAGGGGCAACTCAGGACGAATGGCAGCTCCGGACTGAATGGCAGCTCCGGACTGAATGGCAGCTCTGGACTGAATGGCAGCTCCGGACTGAGTGGCAGCTCCGGACTGAGTGGCAGCTCATGACTGAGTGGCAGCTCATGACTGTAGGGCAGCTCATGACTGTAGGGCAGCTCATGACTGGAAGGCAGCTCATGACTGGAAGGCAGCTCATGACTGGAGGGCAGCTCATGACTGGAAGGCAGCTCACGACTGGAGGGCAGCTCACGACTGGAGGGCAGCTCACGACTGGAGGGCAGCTCACGACTGGAGGGCAGCTCACGACTGTAGGGCAGCTCACGACTGTAGGGCAGTCGTGAGCGACCCATGACTGCGTGGCCATGCACGCCTCCAAGTCAATCATCAAGTTTGCGGACGACACTACAGTGGTAGGCTTGATTACTAACAACGACGAGACGGCCTACAGGGAGGAGGTGAGGGCCCTCGGAGTGTGGTGTCAGGAAAATAACCTCACACTCAACGTCAACAAAACAAAGGAGATGATTGTGGACTTCAGGAAACAGCAGAGGGAGCACCCCCCTATCCACATCGACGGGACAGTAGTGGAGAGGGTAGTAAGTTTTAAGTTCCTCGGTGTACACATTACGGACAAACTGAATTGGTCCACCCACACAGACAGCGTTGTGAAGAAGGTGCAGCAGCGGCTCTTCAACCTCAGGAGGCTGAAGAAATTCGGCCTGTCACCAAAAGCACTCACAAACTTCTACAGATGCACAATCGAGAGCATCCTGCCGGGCTATATCACCGCCTGGTACTGCAACTGCTCCGCCCACAACCGTAAGGCTCTCCAGAGGGTAGTGAGGTCTGCACAACGCATCACCGGGGGCAAACTACCTGCCCTCCAGGACACAAACGCCACCCGATGTCACAGGAAGGCCATAAAGATCATCAAGGACAACAACCACCCGAGCCACTGCCTGTTCACCCCGCTATCATCCAGAAGGCGAGGTCAGTACAGGTGCATCAAAGCAGGGACCGAGAGACTGAAAAACAGCTTCTATCTCAAGGCCATCAGACTGTTAAACAGCCACCACTAACATTTAGTGGCCGCTGCCAACATACTGACTCAACTCCAGCCACTTTAATAATGGGAATTGATGGAAATTTATGTAAAAATGTATCACTAGCCACTTTAAACAATGCCACTTAATATAATGTTTACATACCCTACATTACTCCTCATATGTATATGTATATACTGTACTCGATATCATCTACTGCATCTTGCCATCTTTATGTAATACATGTGTCACTAGCCACTTTAAACTATGCCACTTTATGTTTATATACCCTACATTACTCATCTCATATGTATATACTGTACTCTATGCCATCTACTGCATCTTGCCTATGCCGTTCTGTACCATCACTCATTCATATATCTTATGTACATATTCTTTATCCCTTTACACTTGTGTGTATAAGGTAGTAGTTGTGGAATTGTTAGGTTAGATTACTCGTTGGTTATTACTGCATTGTCGGAACTAGAAGCACAAGCATTTCGCTACACTCGCATTAACATCTGCTAACCATGTGTATGTGACAAATAAGATTTGATTTGATTTGATTTGCTGGAGTACAAAGCCAAACAACAAAAGGCGTCACAGTCCCAATACTTCTGGAGCGCACTGTATGTCATCAACAGCACTGGCAGAAGCCAGAGGTATATCAAGCACGCTTTTTCCACTGTCAACTTCTTTTTTTCCAGGTGCCAACAGCTGTAGTAATTTTTTTAGCACTTGACTTAACTGCGGCATCCAAATGGGGTATGAGGTATTCATGCGTACACACCAACAGTGGGAAGAACAAACAGATTTATTTTTCCTCCGTAAAATTCAATTATGCACACATGGTAACGAAGCCCAGAGTGCAGCTTGACACAGCAGTCTCTCTCTATCTGGGCGGAGAAGCACCATTCAACCCCATGCACAAGGCAGCACTGCATAATTGGCACCTTGTCCAAAGCTATAGCCATAATGCTGAGAATAATGCATTATGCATCGAGCCAGTGTTATGGCCTGTAGGAATGTTTGAACATGACTGTTGAGAGGTAGAGAAGAGGGGAGTCAGTGAGAGGCCAAAGGGAGTCCCAGTAAACCAGATTAAAACATCCTCTCGTCTCTTACTATGCTTAGTTGAATTAGTCGTAGCAAAACCCTCTCTGCCTAGGAAGGAACTTTGAAGGCTTTGAGCACTTAATAATTCTCACAAAGTGCTCACTGTAGATTAATCAGAGGTAAAAATGGCAAGTGGAAACAGAACAACAGTATGGCTGCCCTCTCTGGTTGCTGGAAAGCATTGCTGCTATCTACATACTAACCCCATTAGAGAGTAGACACAGCTGGATGGAGCCTGACTGCTGTTTGTTAACTTATGGGGTATATGAACTCCTATTTAAATGTATGATATGATGATGCAGCATAGAGAGGAGGTTGATGTACTTATTTGATGCTAGAAGACACAGGTTCAATGCCCAAACAACAGAAATATCCCTGGTCTCGAAGTTAGTTTCCTATGACATCACAGAGAAACAAAATACACAAAAGGTGAAAAATATTTTTCAATAGATATAAAGTACATTTTGGGAGACATGGAAAATGCTGAGAAGGGCCAGATTTTTTGTTGTTGCTGTATTTCCTGCTCTGTCTGAGAACTTTCGTTACACTTTAAACTTCAGCATCAGACGAGGTAAAGCTGTGAATGCCACTCTCAGCCGCCTACCAGATCAAACAATTTTGTTTTTATTCAGTCTGTGGTAAACATCCTTTTGTGGTCTGTCACAGACTCCTGTATGATATGGTAAATTCATGACTATACCTGGTCTGTCTTTACATTCTGATCAACAGAGATTAGACAACAACAACAATAATAACTGATAAATCCAACACTTCGAGGAGCTTCTCTTGATATACAATACTTTGCTAAAATGGGGAATGAATTATCATAACCACTTCTCAGAGGGCTTGTGCTGCATAAACTTGAGTTGCCGAGCACTCAACCAGACAACTCTGCATTGCTTGAGTGGGTGTATTTATTGTCTGGTTTTTGTGGGTATGAGTGTCTCAAAATGTTTAGCTCCTCAGCCATGAAATTCTGCAGCATATTGACAAATTTGGATCCACTCTATCTACAGCACTTTACAACCACATATTAGCCTGGACTTGTCGCAACATAGTAAACGTAAATCCGAGACAATCAAATTCGGAAAGTATTCCAACCCCTTGACTTTTTCCACATTTTGTTACATTACAGCCTTATTCTAAAATTGATTAAAATGTTTTATTTCCTCATCAATCCACACACAATACCCCATAATGACAAAACAAAAACAGGCTTTTAGAAATCTCAGCAAATTTATAACAAATACAATTTTTTAATATAACACTTACATAAGTATTCAGACCCTATACTCAGTACTTTGTTGAAGCACCTTTGGCAGCGATTACAGCCTCGAGTCTTCTTGGGTATGACGCTACAAGCTGGCACATCTGTATTTGGGGAGTTTCTACCATTCTTCTCTGCAGATCCTCTCAAGCTCTGTCAGGTCTCTCCAGAGATATTCGATTGGGTTCAAGTCCGGACTCCGGCTGGGCCATTCAAGGACATTCAGAGACTTGTCCCGAAGCCACTCCTACATTGTCTTAGGTGTTGTCCTGTTGGAAGGTGAACCGTTGCCCCATTCTGAGAACCTGAGCACGTTTTCATCAAGGATCTCTCTGTATCATCTGTTCATCTTTCCCTCAATCCTGACTAGTCTCCCAGTACCTGTCGCTGAAAAATATCCCCACAGCATGATGCTGCCACCACCATGCTTCACTCCAGACGTGACGCTTGGCATTCAGGCCAAAGAGTTCAATCTTGGTTTAATCAGACAAGAGAATCTTGTTTCTCATGGTCTGAGAGTCCTTTAGGTGCCTTTTGGCAAACTCCAAGTGGGCTGTAATGTGCCTTTTACTGAGGAATGGCTTCTGTCTGGCCTCTTTACCATAAAGGCCTGATTGGTAGAGTGCTGCAGAGATGGTTGTCCTTCTGGAAGGTTCTCCCATATCCATGCGAGGAACTCTGGAGCTCTGTCAGAGTGACCATCTGGTTCTCCCCTGATTGCTCAGTTTGGCTGGATGTCCAGCTCTAGGAAGAGTCTTGGTGGCTCCAAACTTCTTCCATTTAAGAATGATGGAGGCTACTGTGTTCTTGGGGACCTTCAACGCTGCAGACATTTTTTGGTACCCTACCCCAGATCTGTGCCTCGACACAGTCCTGTCTCGGATTCATGTCTTGGTTGTTGCTCTGACATGCTCTGGTCAACTGTGGGACCTTAAATAGACAGGTGTGTGCCTTTCCAAATCATGTCCAATCAACTGAATTTACCACAGGTGGATTCCAATGAAGTTGTAGAAACATCTCAAGGATGATCAATGGAAACAGGATGCATTTGAGCTCAATTTCGAGTCTCATACCAAAGAGTCTGAATACTTATGTAAATAAGGTATTTTTGTTTTTATTTTTAATACATTTGCAAAACAATCTAAAAACCTGTTTTCGTTTTGTCATTATGGGGTATTGTTTGTAGATTGATAAGGAACATGTTTTATTTAATCCATTTTAGAACAAGGCTGTAATGTAACAAAATGTGGGAAAAGTGAAGGGGTCTGAATACTTTCCGAATGCACTGTATGTTACATTTGATACAGTATGGTTACATAAGACAGAAGGTTACTTGAGGCAAAAACAAAAGTAGGGTGGATGGGTCGGCATATAACACAAACGTATAGCACGTTCAAATCTCATCATGGACAACTTTAGTATTTTAGTTAATTAGCAACTTTGCAACTATTTTAGCTACTTTGCAACTACTTAGTATGTTAGCGAACCCTTCCCCTAACCCTTTAACCAAACTCCTAACCTTAAACCTAACCTTAACCCCTAGCCTAGATAACATTAGATTTAGTTTAAGTTTAATTTACTTACACCAAATAAAACAAGTGATAAACAGATAAAAACAAAATGGAAGCCCAAGGGCTTGTATGAAAACCACACCACCAAAAAAATGTTAATGCGAGTGTTGCGAAATGCTTGTGCTTCTAGTTCAGACAGTGCGGTAATATCTAACAATCAATGGTTTCACACTGTGGTATCACACTAGCTAACGTTGCCACAACATATTGGAATTCATAACATATCATATGTTTAGCAACTTCATAACATATTGTACAAATTGCAATTGGTAACATATCATACGAAATGGATGATGGACATCCACAAATTAATACATATACTGTACAAATCTTAAAATATCATATTCATTGGTTTACTATGCTACGTCTACCCCTGAGTCCAGGGTGTTTATTGAATTGCCCCAATAGAGAGGAGAGGTGACATCGTAACTCCTTGCGTTGTTCTATAAAGATGAGTTTAATCCCCACAGCTACTCACTCGTCAAGCTGAAGAAACAGGTTAGCTCTGGCAGGAAGGTTCATTACTCAGCTGCTGAAGGCTGGTACACACCACCATGGGAGCAGATGAGTGCAGCATATCAAACCAGAGTCACAAAAAAATATAAATATGAAATGTTTAGGTTGTGTGGATCATTATTTGTGCTTGTTATTCTGTCACACATTCAAAAGCACATTTTGCTAACCAAAATGTAAAGTCTGAGAAAAAAAACCCAATGAGAAACATCATTAGCTATTGGTGATTGACGGTCCGGAGGAGATGTTCAGGCAACATGTGTGTAGACCAACTGAACCAGGCTTAGCTTTAGACGGCTTTCAACTTGAATTAGACGTGTTGTAGAGACTTATATCTCCCTCACTAACTTTAAGCATCAGCTATCTGAGCAGCTTACCGATCGCTGCAGCTGTACACAGCCCATCTGTAAATAGCACAGCCAACTACCTACAACATCCCCATATTGTTTTTAATTACTATTCTTTTGCTCTTTTGCACACCAGTATTTCTACTTGCACATCCTAATCTGCACATCTATCACTCCAGTGTTAATTTGCTAAATTGTAATTACTTCGCTACTATGGCCTATTTATTGCCTTACCTCCTTACTCCATTTGCACACATTGTATATAGATTTTTCTATTGTGTTATTGACTGTATGTTTGTTTATCCCACGTGTAACTCTGTGTTGTTGTTTTTTGTCGCAATGCTTTGCTTTATCTTGGCCAGGTCGCAGTTGTGAATGAGAACTTGTTCTCAACTAGCCTACCTGGTTAAATAAAGGTGAAAAAAAAACAAATATTAAACAAATAATAATTGATCTGGGAGTGCACACCACAGTGTGATACCATTGATTTGGGAGTGCTCATCACAGTGTGATACCATCGATCTGGGAGTGCTCATCAAAGTGTGATACCATCGATCTGGGAGTGCACACCACAGTGTGATACCATTGATTTGGGAGTGCTCATCACAGTGTGATACCATTGATCTGGGAGTGCTCATCACAGTGTGATACCATCGATCTGGGAGTGCTCATCACAGTGTGATACCATCGATCTGGGAGTGCTCATCACAGTGTGATACCATCGATCTGGGAGTGCTCATCACAGTGTGATACCATCGATCTGGGAGTGCTCATCACAGTGTGATACCATTTATCGGGGAGGCCGTATTGCCACATTCTCTAACAGTACAACAAAAAAATTACAATATCAGTCACATCAGCTGATGTGGGATGGCGAGCGGAGATAATGGTGCCGATTTAAAATCAATCCAAAGCCTGACCGAAAC
Source organism: Salvelinus namaycush (assembly GCF_016432855.1). Lineage (NCBI taxonomy): Eukaryota > Metazoa > Chordata > Actinopteri > Salmoniformes > Salmonidae > Salvelinus > Salvelinus namaycush. The sequence continues at coordinate 11,080,497 of NC_052325.1, forward strand.
GCCAACCTCCAATAAAGAGGATCTTCACAGGCCTGTGGTTGAAAATGCTGGCTTTACTGAATCCCCTTGAGGCTTGTGAATATGACAATTCCAATGGCTTTATAAAATCTGTGGTTTAAAGGCTCTCTGAATGCAATGCCAACACTGGCTTTCACTTTAAAAAAGGATCAGATTTGACTTTGATTTGTTCAAAATGATCCTTTTGACTGTCGAGCATGTGGAGGAAAATGAATCCTAATGACTATAAAATCTTATTAGAGACAGATGCAATCAGATATACGTTGATCCTACATTTACTGTGCAATATACTGGTCGGTCATACACAGACAATATTCCCAGGATAAACCACTGATTTAGTTGTTTCACGATACATGTGAGACTGCATTGACTAACTGCACAACTGTGTGAAAAAGCACACGTGCTGTTGCCATTGCTGTTGCTCGTGCCACAGGGTACTTGTTGTAGTACAGATGACCATGTTGACTTGAGCCATTGGGTTTTGAACGTTAGGTCACCAACCACAGCCGTACCTCAACGCTACCTGTCAATAGGTTTTCAATTACAGTGAATAAAGCACTAGGGAGAAATATGCACTCGTCTACTGGATTTAGAGCAGATAGACAATGTTCCAAAATACAGGCTCAAAACCCATTCTGGATCCCAAAGTGTGAACAACAGTGGCCTCACATAGTTGAATTTTAGAGCTTGTGGTGGAATGTTGACAACTACTGGTGTGTTCTGCCTCATTTCTCCCCTGATGAATTCATCAGCCATTCGCGGGCTCAGTGCCACTGTCTGAATTACTAAACAGAGAACATTTGCATTAATCTGCATGGGGAATTTTAGAGATCTCCTGCTGAAAACGGAACTTTGCCGTCTATAATGACACATCTCCTCATTATATGACTCCATTAAAGCCAGATAGCTCAGTATCTTAAAAAATATTGATGATATGACCAATTTTAAATATCACTGGGATGTAGCACTATTCTCTTACTTATTTTTTCCTTTCTTCTTTTTACTCATTCTTCCAACGAATGTCAAAGAAATGTCTCCCTGACCTTGTTTTCAACCATTTTTATATTTAAAATTAAAGCGTTTTTCTTAATTTCTAACAGACCAGTTATGATGCCACTGGCTGGCACACTTTGGACATTTTTCAGGGCCGTTCATAAAGCGTGTCAAAGGTTTAAAAAATCCTGCTGCTTCCTTTTTGAGACAAAATTCTAAACCATACTTAACATCTCCCTTTCAAACTGACACTCTATTGACACTGACAGGAACATTTGAAAGCAAATGACTTCATGGTACTGATGGTCTGGTCAAATGATGGCAACTATCCATAGAGGTAGGATATGGACCCAAGCACAGCAGAGAAAATTACTGATATGACAATCAAACCAATTGAGGTTCAAGCACTGAGAGGAACATTTCCATAGACCGTCTGTAATAGCCAGGGGTACTCCTTGTCCCTGCTGTCAGGCCTGTGATGGAGGCGGAGTGGGGATTGTTTGCAATCTGAGGGTGCGAAACATGTTTTCGGGCACTCTAATGGTGGCCACGCCATTAGTCTGAGGCTGCCTAAATGCATCAGCATGCTTCGGTTCAGTTTGTGGCTAGCCAAACTCGGTTAGGCGAAGAGAACGAGTGTGCTCGCATACTCCCTTCGCTTGAAAAATGCAATAGTACTGTTTGTCCATTTTGAAAAGCCTCAAAATAGTCCGAATTAATCTCAGATAACTCAAGAAATCTGTCATTAATTTAGACGTTTTTGCCGAGATCTGAGTGGTTCAATTTTACATCTAAGATGTTTGGTGCAGCATTTCTCAATGAAGAAAAGTGCATGAAAATGAGTCGTCCCTTATTGGACGACAACAAAGACTTTATTGAAGATTCCCTATTGTGGACCAATCGCAGACGAAGGGGCGTAGACTACGGCTACCGATATCATCTTGCCTCAAGAAAAAACATTGTGGGCTCGGACGGCCGCAAAAACCCTTACCGAAGTCCAAAACTATCAAAAACATCACAAATGTCATCATAATATATTCACAAACTCTTCCAAACTGTTTTCGGCTGGAAGCATGCGGATGCCTTTACTCTCTTGTCTCCCCTCTTGACTAAAGCAGAGCTTATCAGTCATGTAGGGGCTTTCTCCACAGTCCCAAAAGCCACACCACAGCAGATCGAGTGCTTTCATGGGGTAGACGGAGCTAAGGACAAGGGTGGAGTGCATGAGGACATGCTTCTCTGAGAGGATGTGGCTGCCATTATCTCTGTCACCTGACACAGGGGCCACACAAACCTCCCATGACGGATCCCAGGCTTCTCCATTTTGTTTGTCGAAGGTTAATATGAGATCAGTCATTTGCTTGTCCTCTTGCCATTTCATCTCTGAGCAGCAATATACTAGCAATGCCCATATGACAAAATAACAAGAAACCTTTGGATGATGATGCTGCTACTGTGAGTGATGTGGATGTACACTACTTATGTAGCTATCTTCGAACACAACACATGTGATCTTGAATAGGGAATTTTCCAACAAATGCATGTCATCTTCGTATTGCAATACATTTCACAGCTTATTGTGAAACAGACACAAATTACTTATTCGGAATTCATGACAGGCACACACAACATATTATACAATTTTAATTCTCCATAACGCATGTGTACTTTACACAAATTCCAATTTGTTGTGGCTAACGTTAGCTAAGTTAGCTAGTTGGCTAAAATTTGCTGGGCTAGGGGTTAAGGTTAGAGTAAGGTTTAAAGGTTATGGTTAGGTAAAATGTTTGCTAAGCAACATTAGTTAAAAGGGTTGAGGTTAGGGTTAGCTAACATGCTAGCTAAGTAATTAAAAAGTAGTAAATTGTTAAAAAAGTAGCTAATTAGCTAAGACAGTTGTGTTATACACCTACCCATGTACACCCACAAACCATCCACAACCAACCTCCCTCCTATTATTTCTGTCTTAAGTAACCTACTGTCTTTATCTGTGATTAAAATACACAAAATCGTGTTCTGCACCAGAAAAAAAAAATCTGTAACATTTCCAATAAACAATTTGTGTCATTTCCCCAATAATCTGTGATACTGGGTTGTTTTATTGGCTTGCTGTTCAATCATCACAGCATGTTATTGCTTTGTATCAGGCTACAGTACAGCAAAAATAAAGCTTTTATGCACAAGCATGTGTTATGTACGAGGACAAAAAGCATACAGAAATCAACATTGGTCCCTGGATTAGATGAGTCTCAGCCCTGTACCTCATCTAGCCTGGAGCTGTATAGGAGCTATAGCTGAGGAGTTTTCAGTGCCGCATGGCTGAGTTCTGTCTCTTAGACGATGGCTCATTAACCAGCAGTACATGGTCTGCCTCTGCGGCTGACTGTGCCCCCACCTGCAGGAGGAGAGGAGGAAAGCAGGAGAAGAGGGAGAGGAGAAGAGGGAGGAGGAGAGGAGGGAGGTGAAGGGCAGGGAGGAGAAGAGGAGGGAGGACAAGAGGAGGGCAGGACCACAGAGTGAGACCCATAATTTCCCAGTGATAAGATATATACTGTACACCTCCCCACACCTTTCACTGTCACTCTTTCATTCAACATGGAAACCACAGGAGCAGAATGTCATTCAACTGACCATAGCCATATAGTGGTTTAATTTAAACAATTGTATTTACATTTTGGAGGGTTGCCATTTAATTTACTTTGTTAAACTGTAAACGCATACCGATGCTTCAGGGATGCTTTTCAGATCACCAGTTCATATTAGCTGGAATTCTCAGGTGGTCCACAGTAAAGTAAGCACTCTGGATGGAGGCAATGATAACAGCTGGGAAAGCAGCTGTTCCCACTGGGTACATAGAGCCCCATTCAAACTAGCCAGATGGAGCTTCTTATCACTATGAAAAGGTCCCAGTACTTCCTATGCCTGCCTGGAATCATATGCAAACCCTGAAACAAGTAGCTGAAATTCCTTGGTGGAACAATGGGGATGACAAAACTAAGAAGATCAATTATAAATACAATAAGTGTGGCATTATTAAGCAATAGGGCCCAAGGGGGCGTGGTACATTTAAAGGGATACATTGGGATTTTTACAATAAATCCTTTTGTCTACTTCCCCAGAGTCAGATGAACTCACTGATACCATTAGTATGTATCTGCATCCAGTATGAAGGAAGTTAGGTGTAGTATCGCGAGCCAATGCTAACTAGCGTTAGCGCAATAAACGGAAGTCTTTGGTATCCACTAGCATACTACCATAGACTTCCAGTCATTGCGCTAATGCTACGGTAGTTAGCAATTGCTAGTTAGCTAGTTAGCAACTTCCTCAACTGGCAGCTTCATTAAATAGTACCTGCAAAACACCAGTCTTAACATCAACAGTGAAGAGGCGACTCCGGGATGCTGGCCTTCTAGGCAGAGTTCCTCTGTCCAGTGTCTGTGTTATTTTGCCCATCTTAATCTTTTCCTTTTGTTGGCCAATTGAGATATGGCTTTTTCTTTGCAACTGTGCCAAGAAGGCCAGCATCCCGGAGTCACTTCTTCACTGTTGACGTTGAGACTGGTGTTTTGCGTGTACTATTTAATGAAGCTGCCAGTTGTAGACTTCTGTTTCTCAAACTAGACACCCTAATGTACTTGTCCTCTTGCTCAGTTGTGCACCGGGGCCTCCCACTCCTCTTTCTATTCTAGTTAGAGCCAGTTTGTGCTGTTCTGTGAAGAGAGTAGTACACAGTGTTGTACAATATGTTCAGTTTCTTGGCAATTTCTCGCATGGAATAGCCTTCATTTCTCAGAACAAGATTAGACTGACGAGTTTCAGAAGACAGGTCTTTGTTTCTGGCCATTTTGAGTCTGTAATCAAACCCACAAATGCTGATGCTCCAGATACTCAACTAGTCTAAAGAAGGCCAGTTTTATTGCTTCTTTAATCAGCAACAACAGTTTTCAGCTGTGCTAACATATTTGCAAAAGGGTTTTCTCATGATCAATTAGCCTTTTAAAATGATAAACTTGGATTAGCTAACACAACGTGCCATTGGAACAAAGGAGTGATGGTTGCTGATAATGGGCCTCTGTACGCCTATGTAGATATTCCATTAAAAATCAATAGTTTCCAGCTACAATAGTAATTTACAACATTAACAATGTCTACACTGTATTTCTAATCAATTTGATGTTATTTTAATGGACAAAAAATTTGCTTTTCTTTCAAAAACAAGGACATTTCTAAATGAACCCAATCTTTTGAATAGGGCATCCGCGTTCCCATGCCTTGCCCCTGACCTGTCCAGAACAGAAAAAGAGAAGCATTGAAGGGACAAGAACAACCTTGTGACCCGATCGTTTGTGTTCCTTGCCCTGGCCATCCAGACCAGGGGAGCACGGTCTGTCTAGCGCCCACTTAACCGCTAAGCAGTCTTTCTCGACAATAGAGTTATTTTTTCTCTAGGTATCAGCTTTCGGCTTATGTACATGATGGGGTGCTCCTCCCCATCGTGTATCTGGGACAGGATGGCCCCGAGTCCCGTTTCACATGCGTCCGTCTGGACCAACATCGGTACCTGGAAATTGAGCATTACTAGAATCAGGTGGGAGCACAGCACTTCCTTCAGGCGCTTGAATGCTACTTCGGTCTCGCCCGTCCATTTCACTGTCTTCGGGATGCGTGCCCTGGCTAGATCAGTAAGGGGGAGGCTATAGCCGCAAAGTTGGGGATAGACTTTCCTCTCCTGGGGCTTGACGTTCCCCCGGCCGATCAAATACACCAGGTACTCCACCTGCTCAAACCCTAGCTTGCATTTCTTGGGGTTCACTGTCAACTCAGCTTGGCTACGCGCGTCCAGCACCGCCTGGAGGAGCGTCAGGTGCTCTTCCCAACCATGTCATCCAAATATCATCCAAATAGGCCGCTGCGTGCTGTTGATGGGGTCGGAGGACTCGGTCCATCAGGTGCTGTAACGTGGGCAGGGCTCCGTGGAGACCGAATGCGAGCACCCGGTACTGTTACAAGCCTTCTGGTGTTGAAAACGCTGTCATCTCCCGAGAGGAGGCTGCCAATGGTACCTGCCAATATCCTTTGGTCAGGTCGAGGGTGCTGATGTACCGGGCCTTTCCAAATCGGTCGATGAGTTCGTCCACCCTTGGCATGGGATACGTGTTGAACAAGCTGATGTCGTTCACACCTCGGAAGTCATTACAGAAAAGCAGGCTACCATCCGGTTTGGGCACCAACACAATGGGGCTGCAACATTCGCTGTGGGACTCTTCGATGACCCCATTCTCAGCATAGCCTCCACTCCCTGCTTCACAGCCTTCCTTCGGGCCTCGGGGATCCGGTATGGCCTGTTTCGTACCGTTTCCCCGGGCCGGATGTGGACATAGTGTTCAGTGAGGGTTGTGCAGCCCGGCTTCTCGAAGAACACCGCCGTGTTCCGATCAATGAGCTCCCAGAGCGTTTGCTTCTGGGCCGGGTCGAGGTCCTCATTGCTCGGGACCACCACTGGTAATGTTGGAGTCCCGACCATAACACGGCCAAGGCCGTCCTCTCGTGCCACCTCTTTCATAGGTTCACATGGTAAATCTGTTGGGGTTTCCGTCTCCCCGGCTGCCAAACGCAATAATTGACGTGTCCCAGCTTCTCTATCATCTCGTACGGCCCGTGCCATGTTACCAGGAACCTACTTTCTGCTGTGGGGATTAAGACCAGCATCTTGTCTCCCACCTGGAGTTCTCGGGGCTGGGTTCTCTGATTGTAGACCTGGGCTTGGACGCATTGAGTCTTCTCTTTCTTTTTTTTCTTTTTGTAATTTAACCTTTATTTAACAAGGCAAGTCAGTTAATAACAAATGATTTGTTACAATGACGGCCTAGGAACACTGGGTTAACTGCCTTGTTCATGGACAGAATTACAGATTTTTACCTTGTCAGCTCGGGGATTCAGACTAGCAAGCTTTCGGTTACTGGCCCAACAGTCTAACCACTAGGCTACCTACCGCCCTTCTCTATATGTTCCCTTACAAATGGCCATGTGACTGTCATCCGCTCCCTCACCATCTCCACATGTTCTACCATGCTGCGTAAGGGGTTGGCTGGGCTTCCCACACCTCCTTGGTGAGGTCCAGTAGTCAGCGTGGCCTCCTCCCTCAGAGGAGATCGAGAGGGGAAAACCTGGTGGATGACTGGGGCACTTTTCGGACTGAGAACATTAGGTAGGGTAGTAGCTATTCCTAGTTCTTCCCGTCCTCATGACCTTCAGCAGAATTTGTTTGAGCGTTTTATTGAACCTCTCGACAAGCCCATCTGTCTGCAGGTGAAAGACGGAGGTCCAGATCTGCTTGATCTGCAGGAGGTCACACAAATCTTTCATTAGGCGGGACATCAACTCGATACCTTGGTCGGTTAGGATCTCATTCGGGATGCACACCCGGCTAAAGAGGTAGAACAGCTCCCAGGCGATTCCCTTGGAGACCGCTGCCCGTAGGGGAATGGCCTCGGGATACCGGGTGCCATAATCTACTATTACCAGGATGTACCGGTGTCCTCATGCCGTTTTAACCAGGGGTCCCATTATGTCCATGGCGATGCGTTCAAAGGGCACCCCGATGATCGGTAGGGGGACCAGTGGGTTTCGGGAAGTGTGCTTTTTGTGCAGTGATTTGACACTCCGGGCAGCTGCGACAATTGTCTTCCACGGCCCTCCTCCTCCTGGCCAGTGGAATCGGGCGGCGATCTGTTCCCGGGTCTTCTCCATTCCCAGGTACGCCCCCAAGAGATGGGTGTGGACCAGCTGAAGAACGGTTCCCATGTACAGTCCGGGCAACAACAGTAACTCTCGAAATTCCCCCTTTTGGCGTGACACCTGATACAAAAGCTTATTCTTGATTTGGAAATGGGGGGAGTCGTGGGCCAGGCTGTACCCGTAGCGGCTGAGTATCTTCCGTTTGAGACAATCGTAGTTAGCTGCCTGTTTGTAGTTAAGGTCCCAATACGCCTTTTGTGCATTCCCAGACAGGAATGGGGCCAGCAGACGTTCCCACTTCGGCCTTGGCCATCTTTCCCGTAGTGCTGTCCGTTCAAACGATGTCGTCGTTCTCCGTTAGCTTGATAAATAACTGGTTTGGATGCGATTCAGTAGGCGCTCGTCCTTGTAGTTTCCTGATTTCCACAACGAGGCGGACATTTTGGAGCCACTGTTTCTCCAGCATTCGTTCCTGAACCGCCTGTTGTGCTTGTTGGGCCCAGACGAACTGAGCTATCAACTTGTTTATGCAGCATCAGCATGCACCTGATCTGACCACGTTATCAGAATGCCTGCATTCTACACCACTTCCACAGATCAGACATGGACAAAGTTGTATTACCTCGGATTCAAAGGTGTTTATTTAAATAACAAAAAAGAGAAAATAATAGATCTCCTCCAGGAGACCTCCCCCGGGATACCGTCTTCTGGGGTCTTGCTGTATCCTGTAGGGAACAAAACCAAACTCCCTCCGTTATCTCTGATACTTAGCACGACTATACGGGAGTAACCTCTCCTCCCCCAGTGCTGCCCTTCCGGCAGCTTCATGGGACTAGTCCAGCTGGTGAGCAATCAGCCCCTTGATTACTCACCAACCACAATCAGCCCCAATTAGTCCTGGCCGGAGAGCCCGTCGAGACCTGGCACGTCCAGCAGAGGGAGCTATCGCCTCGACGAGTCTCCCCCTGGTAGCTAACCTGCTGTACGCCACAACACATTTAGCGTTTAGGACCAAAACTACCCGGTTTATAATTAGTGTTAGGTCATGATGTAAATTGAATGATTTGACTGTAATATATCTGTTTGATGTGAATATCATCGGGGCAGTTGTTTCCCTTTCTCAAGAAAACAAAACTGTACACAAAGAGAAAAACAAACATATCTGAATATCAAGTGAGCATAATCAGCATGAGGCTGAAGATCAATCAGCAGCTGTCAGATCCTTCAAAGCGGAGCGTTTGGTCTTCACTCCTGATTTACAAGAATGGAAGTTGTTCGGTGACATTCATTTTCCTCTGGGACAATGACGTTTTGCATGTAGAGTGTAAAACCACACAAATACACTGTTGATGTAATGACAGCAACAGAAGTTCAGTGGAGATGAGGCTGGCACTAGCATGATCGGGATAACTTGAAGAACTGCCATTTTCTGAGTGAAACGGCTAATACAATCTGACAGGCTTTCTACAGTTGGGAAAGTGTTTACTGAGATTGCACATTGGTATCAGATTAACTGGCATCATGAAAGATATAGGCTGCCTTTTGGATTAATCCTAACAGAAAATCCTTTATATTTCTAACAATAACCCATGGTGTGTCAAAGGAGAGAGTCCACTGGTTTAGAAAATAAATGTACAGATAACAGATACAGTATAGAGGGCTGGAGGGAGGGAGAGAGGGATTGATGGGGGTTGATAGAGAGGGTAGGAAAGGGGGAGAGAGGGGGGGTCGAGGGAGGGAGAGAGAGAGTGATGGGGTATCGAGTGGTAGGAAAGGGCAAAAGAGAGAGGGGGATGGGGGAGTGGGAGAAGGATAAGGAATACCCCATTGTGAGGATTACACCCCTGAGAAGGAGAATCTGGAAACAGCAGGGAACACTGAACTGTGTTATTATGGACTGCAATGATACAGTTCTCTTGTTCCTCTGACTTTCGAAAGTAACCCCATGCTAAGTGTTAATGTTTTGTCTACCTCAAGTGAGTATTACACCTGTGGAGATGTCATCGTGTGAAAACCACCTGGATTCATTATGATTGTGTGTTTGTGGGGAGTGGACAAACCACAACATAGGTTATAAAAAAGATGCAATCCTACAGAGGTATTGCCAGTTTACCTGTTTTCTTCATAATTGTATAGATGCTAATTGCTAACAAACACCCTAACTGTTTGAATTTGTATATATTTAAAACGTTTGTGAGGTAGATATACAGTATAATGGCTATAGTTTGAGATCAATATGCAGTAGGACATAGTGTTCTGAATTATTATGCTCCTGTGGACTTCAACGAACAGTCCCTTTCCATCCCGCCTGCCCTGTTGATAGGTTAAGTCTATACTTCTTTGAAGTATTGAACTTTGCAGAACAGCGAAAGTAGTTTTATCCCTTAGGCGTGCTGGGTCAAAGGCAGAGAGGGAGAGAGAGGCAAAGAGAGAGAGGGAGAGAGAGGCAAAGAGAGAGAGGCAGAGAGGGAGAGAGAGAGAGGCAGAGAAAGAGAAAGAAAGAAGCAGAGAGAGAGGCAGAGCGAGAGAGAGAGGCAGAGCGAGGGAGAGAGGCAGAGAGATAGAGAAAGAGGCAGAGAGAGATGCAGAGAGAGAGAGAGAGAGGTAAATAGAGATGCAGAGAAAGAGAGGCAGAGAGAGAGAGACAGAGATAGAGAGACAGGCAGAGATAGAGAGAGAGAGAGAGAGAGAGATGCAGAGAGAGAGGAGAGAGGTAAATAGAGATGCAGAGAGAGAGGCAGAGAGAGAGAGAGCGAGAGAGAGAGGCAGAGAGAGAGAGACAGAGATAGAGAGACAGGCAGAGATAGAGAGCGAGAGAGAGAGAGAGGCAGAGCGAGGGAGAGAGGCAGAGCGAGGGAGAGAGGCAGAGCGAGGGAGAGAGGCAGAGAGATAGAGAAAGAGGCAGAGAGAGATGCAGAGAGAGAAAGAGGGAGAGAGGTAAATAGAGATGCAGAGAAAGAGAGGCAGAGAGAGAGAGACAGAGATAGAGAGACAGGCAGAGATAGAGAGAGAGAGAGATGCAGAGAGAGAGGAGAGAGGTAAATAGAGATGCAGAGAGAGAGGCAGAGAGAGGCAGAGCGAGAGAGAGAGGCAGAGCGAGGGAGAGAGGCAGAGAGATAGAGAAAGAGGCAGAGAGAGATGCAGAGAGAGAGAGAGAGAGAGAGGTAAATAGAGATGCAGAGAGAGAGGCAGAGAGAGAGAGACAGAGAGAGATGCAGAGAGGTAAATAGAGATGCAGAGAAAGAGAGGCAGAGAGAGAGAGACAGGCAGAGATAGAGAGAGAGAGAGACGCAGGGAGAGAGAGAGACAGGCAGAGATAGAGAGAGAGAGAGAGAGAGAGAGAGAGAGAGAGAGAGAGAGAGAGAGAGAGAGAGAGAGAGAGAGAGAGAGAGATGCAGAGAGAGAGGAGAGAGGTAAATAGAGATGTAGAGAGAGAGCCAGAGAGAGAGGCAGAGAGAGTGAGACAGGCAGAGAGAGAGAGGCAACAAAAGAGGCAGAGAGAGAGAGAGGAGAGATAGAGATAAATAAAAGATAATAGATGTTATCAGTTTCTGAGCTTACAGAAATTGATTGGCCAAACACTTCATATGAGGCTGCTCTTCAGCTTGTGACTTTCCACAGGGAGAAACTACATATGCTAAATTATCGTAGAAGTAGGAGCTCCTACTGTATATTGGCATATTTCCTAGCAGTACCTCAACAGCTCAGCAGGTCAGCAGCTGGAACTGTCAGTGTAATGGCTATGGTAGTTCCAGGTACCCTGTGGTTGCTCTTAATTGGATTAAAAATATATGTTGTCAGCGCTGCAATCCATCTGACAGCTGTTTTTGCATTTTGTTCTATGAAAGCATTCCTGGTCCAAGCGATATTGAAACCATGTACACAGGGAAGCCATGCAATCTAAACTAGATGCCCTCAATCTCACACAAATTATCAAGGAACCCACCAGATACAACCCTAAATCCGTAAACGTGGGCACCCTCATAGATATTATCCTGACCAACTTGCCCCCGAAATACACCTCTGCTGTTTTCAATCAGGATCTCAGCGATCACTGCCTCATTGCCTGCATCTGTTATGGGTCCGCGGTCAAACGACCACCCCTCATCACTGCCAAACGCTCCCTAAAACACTTCTGCTAACAGGCCTTTCTAATCGACCTGGCCCGGGTATCTTGGAAGGATATTGACCTCATCCCGTCAGTAGACAGGTTGTTCTTTAAAAGCAATTTCCTCACCATCTTAAATAAGCATGCCCCTTTCAAAAAATTTAGAACTAAGAACAGATAGAGCCCTTGGTTCACTCCAGACCTGACTGCCCTCGACCAGCACAAAAACATCCATTTATTCTGGACCTAGGACTCCTTCTACAAGATTCTGACGGAAGCTCAACAAAAGTAAGAACAATTTATGATGTTATTTCGTATTTCTGTGGAAAATGTTGATTCCTATTCTCTGCCGTTTTGGCGGGTGCTGTCTCGCAATAACGCAAGCTGTTTGTTATGGTAAAGTTATTTTTAAAAATCGAACACGGCGGTTGCATTAAGAACCAGTGTATCTTTCATTTGCCATACAACAAGTATTTTTATGTAAAGTTTATGATGAGTTCTTTGGTCAGATTAGGTGAGTGTCCAAAATAGCTCCGGACATTCTGGTGAATCGATGCTACATATTCACAATGTATAACCACGGTTTGCAGCTCTAAATATGCACATTTTCGAACAAAACATAAGTGTATTGTATAACCTGATGTTATAAGACTGTCATCTGATGAAGTTGGTCAAGGTTAGTGATTAATTTTATATCTTATGCTGGTTTTTGCGAATGCTATCTATGCGGTGAATAAATGCGGTTGTGTGTTTGGCTATTGTGGTAAGCTAATATAATGCTAAATTGTGTTTTCGCTGTAAAACACTTAAAAAATCGGAAATATTGGCTGGATTCACAAGATGTTTATCTTTCATTTGCTGTACACCATGTATTTTTCATAAATGTTTTATGATGAGTATTTAGGTATTTCACGTTGCTCTCTGTAATTATTCTGGCTGCTTTGGTGATATTTTTGATGGTAGCTGCAATGTAAAACTATGATTTATACCTCAAATATGCACATTTTCGAACAAAACATACATTTATTGTATAACATGTTATAAGACTGTCATCTGATGAAGTTGTTTCTTGGTTAGTGACTTGGTTAGATATCTATATTTGGTCGGTTTTGTGATAGCTACCTATGCGGTAGAGACATGGTGAAAATATGCGGTTGAGTCTTTGGCTATTGTGGTTAGCTAATAGAAATACATATTGTGTTTTCAAGTACTGGACTTGTGATTTCATGATATTTATATGCTATTATTTACTTGTGGCACTATGCTAGGCTATGCTAGTCAGCTTTTACTGATGAGGATGGTCCCGGATCCGGGATGGGTGTTAAGTAAAGGTTAAACGCTAGTGAACCTAAATGCATGCTCTTCAACCAATCGCTGCTTACGCCCGCCCGCCCGACTAGCATCACTACTCTGGCCGGTTCTGACTTAGAATATGTGGACAACTACAAATATTTAGGTGTCTGGTTAGACTGTAAACTCTCCTTCCAGACTCATATTAAGCATCTCCAATCCAAAATTAAATATTGAATCGGCTTCCTATTTTGCAACAAAGCCTCCTTCAATCACGCTGCCAAACATACCCTCGTAAAACTGACTATCCTACCGATCCATGACTTCGGCGATGTCATTAACAAAATAGCCTCCAACACTCTACTCAGCAAACTGGATGCAGTTTATCACAGTGCCATCCGTTTTGTCACCAAAGCCCAATGTACCACCCACCACTCCGACCTGTATGCTCTCCTCGGCTGGCCCTCGCTACATATTCATCGCCAGACCCACTGGCTCCAGGTCGTCTATAAGTCTTTGGTAGGTAAAGTTCAGCCTTATCTCAGCTCACTGGTCACCATAACAACACCCACCCTTAGCACGCGCTCCAGCAGGTATATCTCACTGGTCATCCCCAAAGCCAACACCTCCTTTGGCCGCCTTTCCTTCCAGTTCTCTGTTGCCAATGACTGGAACAAATTGCAAAAATCGCTGAAGTTGGAGACATATATCTCCTTCACTAACTTTAAGCACCAGCTGTCAGAGCAACTTACCGATCACTGCAGCTGTACACAACCCAATCCAACTCCCTACCTTATCCCCATATTGTTTTTCTAAACTTTTTTTGCTCTTTTGCACACCAGTATCTCTAACTGCACATCATCATCTGCACATCTATCACTCCAGTGTTAATTTGCTAAATTGTAATTACTTCGCTACTATGGCCTATTTATTGCCTTACCTCCTTACTGCATTTGCAGCATTTTTCTATTGTGTTATTGACTGACTGTTGTTTATCCCACGTGTAACTCTGTGTTGTTGTTTTTTGTCGCACTGCTTTGCTTTATCTTGGCCAGGTCGCAGTTGTAAATGAGAACCTGTTCTCAAATGGTCTACCTGGTTAAATAAAGGTAAATATATACACTGCTCAAAAAAATAAAGGGAACACTTAAACAACACAATGTAACTCCAAGTCAATCACACTTCTGTGAAATCAAACTGTCCTCTTAGGAAGCAACACTGATTGACAATAAATTTCACATGCTGTTGTGCAAATGGAATAGACAACAGGTGGGAATTATAGGCAATTAGCAAGACACCCCCAATAAAGGAGTGGTTCTGCAGGTGGTGACCACAGACCACTTCTCAGTTCCTATGCTTCCTGGCTGATGTTTTGGTCACTTTTGAATGCTGGCGGTGCTTTCACTCTAGTGGTAGCATGAGACGGAGTCTACAACCCACACAAGTGGCTCAGGTAGTGCAGCTCATCCAGGATGGCACATCAATGCGAGCTGTGGCAAGAAGGTTTGCTGTGTCTGTCAGCGTAGTGTCCAGAGCATGGAGGCGCTACCAGGAGACAGGCCAGTACATCAGGAGACGTGGAGGAGGCCGTAGGAGGGCAACAACCCAGCAGCAGGACCGCTACCTCCGCCTTTGTGCAAGGAGGAGCAGGAGGAGCACTGCCAGAACCCTGCAAAATGACCTCCAGCAGGCCACAAATGTACATGTGTCTGCTCAAACGGTCAGAAACAGACTCGATGAGGGTGGTATGAGGGCCTGACGTCCACAGGTGGGGGTTGTGCTTACAGCCCAACACCGTGCAGGGCGTTTGGCTTTTGCCAGAGAACACCAAGATTGGCAAATTCGCCACTGGCGCCCTGTACTCTTCACAGATGAAGCAGGTTCACACTGAGCACATGAGCACATGTGACAGATGTGACAGAGTCTGGAGACGCCGTGGAGAACGTTCTGCTGCCTGCAACATCCTCCAGCATGCCCGGTTTGGCTGTGGGTCAGTCATGGTGTGGGGTGGCATTTCTTTGGGGGGCCGCACAGTCCTCCATGGGCTCGCCAGAGGTAGCCTGATTGCCATTAGGTACTGAGATGAGATCCTCAGACCCCTTGTGAGACCATATGCTGGTGCGGTTGGCCCTGGGTTCCTCCTAATGCAAGACAATGCTAGACCTCATGTGGCTGGAGTGTGTCAGCAGTTCCTGCAAGAGGGAGGCATTGATGCTATGGACTGGCCCGCCCGTTCCCCAGACCTGAATCCAATTGAGCACATCTGGGACATCATGTCTCGCTCCATCCACCAACGCCACGTTGCACCACAGACTGTCCAGGAGTTGGCGGATGCTTTAGTCCAGGTCTGGGAGGAGATCCCTCAGGAGACCATCTGCCACCTCATCAGGAGCATGCCCAGGCGTTGTAGGGAGGTCATACAGGCACGTGGAGGCCACACACACTACTGAGCCTCATTTTGACTTGTTTTAAGGACATTACATCAAAGTTGGATCAGCCTGTAGTGTGGTTTTCCACTTTAATTTTGAGTGTGACTCCAAATCCAGACCTCCATGGGTTGATACATTTGATTTCCATTGATCATTTTTGTGTGATTTTGTTGTCAGCACATTCAACTATGTAAAGCAAAAAGTATTTAATAAGAATATGTCATTCATTCAGATCTAGGATGTGTTATTTTAGTGTTCCCTTTATTTTTTTGAGCAGTGTATATATTTTTTTTAAGGTAGATCAACTGCCATTTCAGTGTATGTACACATAGTATTTACGTCTGTAAATGCCTCCTAGACGTATTGCGTAACATTACAAAATGCATTTACTTACATATAATGGAGCAAGCCCCAAACCGATACAATGGCTAGGACACACTCTCAATGTATTTCTACTATCACTTGATTTGGCCAACATGTATTTTCCCATTGAATGCTGACCTGTCACGGCTGGTTGAGCAACACTCCAGATTCCTTGTTGAGGTTCAGCTCAAAGATATAGATTTAGCCCAAAGCTATGTAGCCCAGAGCTATGGGTTCAGCCCAAAGCTATAGGTTTATCCCAGAGCTATAGGTTCAGCCCAGAGCTATAGGTTCAGCCCAGAGCTATAGGTTCAGCCCAGAGCTAAAGATTCCTCCAATAACTATAGGTTCAGCCCAGAGCTATAGGTTCAGCCCAGAGCTAAAGATTCCTCCAATAACTATAGGTTCAGCCCAGAGCTATAGATTAAGCCCAGATTTACAGGTCCATCCCAGAGGTATACTGCCCAAAGCTACAGGTTCAACCCAGAGCGATTTTAAACCCAGAGCTATAGATTCAACCCAGAACTATAGGTTAAACCCAGAGCTATAGATTCAACCCAGAACTATAGGTTAAGCCCAGAGCTTTAGTTTCAACCCAGAACTATAGGTTAAGCCCAGAGCTATAGTTTCAACCCAGAGCTATAGGTTAAGCCCAGAGCTATGGTTTCAACCCAGAGCTATAGGTTAAGCCCAGAGCTATAGGTTAAGCCCAGAGCTATAGGTTAAGCCCAGAGCTATAAGTTCTGCCCAGAGCTATAGGTGCAGCCCAGAGCTATTGTGTCTCACCAGACTCTGAGATGTGTTCTCTATATTATGTATATCTTGGGAAACTTCCATAAACCCCCCATCCACCCCCATTATACACTGAGTGTACCTAATATTGAGTTGCACCCACTTTTGTCCTCAGAAAAACCTCAATTCGTTGGGGAATGGACTCTACATTGTGTCGAAAACGTTCCATAGGGATGCTGGCCCACATTGACTCCAATGCTTCCCACAGTTGAGTCAAGTTGGCTGGATGTCCTTTGGGTGGTGGACCGTTCTTTATATACAAGGGAAACTGTTGAGCATTAAAAACCCAGCAGCGTTGCAGTTCTTGACACACTCAAACCGGTGTGCTTGGCACCTACTACCATACCCTGTTCAAAGGCACTTAAATATTTTGTCTTGTCCATTCACCCTTTTAATGGCACATAATCCACGTCTCAATTGTCTCAAGGCTTAAATATCCTTATTTAACCTGTCTCCTCCCTTTCATCTACACTAATTGAAGTTGATTTAACAAGTGAATAAGGGATCATATCTTTCACCTGGATTCACCTGGTCAGTCTATGTTATGGAAAAAGCCTAATGTTTTATACACTCACTATAGATCACATCCTACATGTCTGACGTGCCATCGGGAGGAAGTTAACATTGACATTATGAGCTATTTGATTAGTTAAGAGCAGGGCCAGATGGCCAGAAAATGATACTTGAACATCTTGGACTGGACATCCTGGCAATTACTCACAGGAATAGTGTAATTTTAATGTCTGGGGATAGCACCAACAGTAACCCCTCAGTCTCTGGGGTGTCAAGAAACAACATTCAACTCATAGACAAGATAACAGAGTTCTATGTGGCATTATTATGTCATGATGATCTTGTGTAGCAGTTGCAGTAGGTACCGTGTTTCATATGAGGTGTAGCAACATTTTCCAGCTCTGCTAGCAGATAGAATGTTGCCTCTCCAAAAACTGTCATTCCTGAAGCTGTTGTCTCATAATGGGCTTCCTGGATCCCCTGTTTCTTGTCTCTAAAGGCTCAGACACGCCATTAGCGTTTGCTGGACGAGAACACTTAGCAGCTCTGAACATAATTTTGAGAACCGAGTGCGAACCAATTTTACATGTAGAATAACTTGAAATATGTTGGCAGTCAGACGTCTATGGCGGGTGGTCCCTAAAACACAGCAGGCTGAAAGATTGCCAGACAAACTCTGGATTCACATTCGGTGCGATGTATAATGTATAACTACCCTTACTGATCCCTCTCTAGACTCACATAGAGGAAACTCTTACCTTACCAACTACAAGGCCATTTTACTACAGACAGACTTTTGTGTTGTTTCGGCGTTACTCATAAGGGAAAACTCTTAACTACTTTGGTAAGATATTGATAAACCCAAGATGTTCTAACCGTCCACTACTCACATCACATGTCATTCTATTCCAGCATCTTGTTCACAAATCTCTGTGTGGTGTGGACGAGTAGTAGTTTTAATGCTGTATCACCAGCATCTTCCAAGACGACGTCATGCCTCTACACACCACAACACAGCACTATCTCCAGTGTAATTTGATTAGCAGGCTTTCGCTCCCCCACAGAGGTTTCTGAACTCACCGCATGCTGAGGTTTGATGGACAGCCAGTCGACTATGAGCAGAGAGGTATAGGAAAAATCTAACCAACAAAACTCTTGACTTTTCCATCGTAATCACTTGCTGTGCCAAGAAGTGTTTATGATTATAATGTCATGCACTCACATCATAATAAACAAGATACAGTACTTTGACATGAGTTCAGAACAACAGAATAATGAATAATAAGAAGTATAATATGTCAATCATCCTACGAAATACAAAATAATCATGAATTTGCAGATATCAAACACTGATGTAGAGTTTCGATCGTTAGGTATATCAGTACATATAAAATGATACTTGCTTAATGCAACTGCCATACAGACAGACAGGAACGTTTGAGTACAAAGAACCTGCTGCAAGCAGCATAATTAAGCATGTAAGGTCATGAAAAAATGATGGAGCAGCAATTCTCTCTGCACCCAGAGGACAGACGGAGCCACCTGGCACATCTATCATGACTAGAACTGCTGAGACTGTGAATGCTGCCAATAACCAATCTTCACAAAATGGAGGACGTTCAAAATTCCCTTACATGGCGAGAATGATTATATTCCGTGCTGTGAAATTGCATGCATTAGTGAAATTAATTCTCTATGAGGCTGCGTTTACACAGGTAACCAAATTCTGATCCTTTGCCTAATGATTGGCAAAAGATCTGATCGGATTGGTCAGAAGACCAATTCGTGGAAAAATATCAGAATTGGGTTCCCTGTGTAAGAAGCTTGCAATGATTGGTGAATATTTCACACATATTTGAGAATAATCCGTAGATTTTGTAAAGAACAGTAATTACTATTCACAAAGCAATGAGCTACATTGTATCGACACACAATAACACTTACTTTAGAATTGCTTTGGAATGAATGATTGACAGGTTGATCAGGAGTATACATACCGTCATTGTCTCAGCAATCATTGTTATGATAATGTCACCGTCGTTGTTTTAAGGTACATGCAATACACGACTATAAGAGGTAATGTACCATCTACAAACAATGTAACATATGTATACAATATTGGAACTTATGGAGTAAATGTGTCAATAGTTTTTTGAACTTTGACTTCCGTGGCTTTAGTATACAGGTCAGATGTTTCTCTACAGCCTTTAAGACTGGTCTCCATCATTTTCTCCATACATTTTTCATTATGCTGCTAATGTTGTATACAATGAAACTATTGAGGGAAGACAAACATTTAATGAAGCTCTCAAAGTGGACTTAATGAAGGCCTGTCTTGATTTTTAATGATTTATAACCAAAGTGAGATTGCAGTGCCAAATTCTTTGAGTTTCTGTAAGCTTCAAAGGCTTATAACATCACTTGCATGAAGGATTGGGTGGCTTAGGGTCAAAATTAAATCTAAAGGGTTTCAATATGTCAAAAATTCAAGATGTCTTTTTCCGACAACTCTCAGAGATTTAGTACTTTACCATCAAAGTAGAAGGGCCGCAGGTAGCCTAGCGATTAAGAGCGTTGGGCCAGTAACTGAAAGGTTGGTGGTAAATCAGGATATAAAAAAGGCAGGACATTTAAATAAGAAATCATGATCAACACTTTGAAGAGGATAGTAACACATTAGAAAGCAAAGAGATGTATTCTATTCACTAATACAAAACATGTACATAGAAACATCTGTTTTTTAAAGATTTTGATATTGAACAATGTTTATTAGAGATATGGTTAGCGCCATCTTGAATTGCCATACTAACGACTGACGCCAATGTGTCATTGGCCGGATTGCATGGCGTCACTTCCATCTCACAATTCAAAGAAGCAGTGGGGCACGTCGAGAAATCAGAGAATAATGTTGAGCGTGAATGGAGAGAGTGCAGATAAAAGAATAGTTGAAGGCGCATAAGATCATATTGAGGAGCTGAGAGAGAGTGTTGCATGCACAGAAAGTGGAATTGACAGCAAGAAATTACAAGCACCCTTCTTCCTGCTCATGGTATACTTGCCTGTGCCCTCTCGAAATTCACCTATGCTTACGCGATATGATCTCTGTGTGCTCGCAAATCTACAATGACATGTTCCTCAAATATAACTGGCAGCCTTATTGAGCAATCATAGCACTTATTTTTTATTACAATGCAATTGATTGGCTAGCTAAATGGAAGGCGGGGCCCAAACAATGTGACCAATTACCATTTGTACGTGTTTTTGATGACATCAAGATTTGCCAGTGGATATCTGTATAGTAAACTCAGTAATTCCAGTTTAACTATCCTTTTTCTGATGTGATCAGTCATTCCTTTTGATTTAATCTCACTCAATTATCTAATGTCGTCCGGCCATATAGCCACAGAACAATGAGCTAAAACTCTTTGATATACTGTAGCTACTAATGTCACACATTGCATTGCCTCCAAGCTACTGTACTATCAACTGGTTTGCTATATTAGGCAGCTCCAGATTCGAGGGTATAACATATACATTTATATTTCTATGAAGATTATAAAAAGGCCATTAGGTATCTAGGTAGCTAGCTAGAGTAAACTGTCTGGTCTGGCTGTCTGGTCTGGTCTAGGTTGAAACTGCTGGGGAAGAGCCAACTCCCACCATCAGCTGAGTTCATCAATGTAGCTAGCTAATGATTTTAGAAAATACAAACTATATTTGCTAACTATGTTTAAAGACTTGCTACTGACTATTGAACACTTTTTGCCAAACGAGTTAGCTAGTTCCCCTGACTGTTTATTGATGAATTGGTAATGAAAAAGTGGCAACGAGGCTCTTTTGGTACAATGTGGCTGATAAAGAATAGACTTGTACATGTATGGTCTAAGAGGTCTAAGACACTGCATCTCAGTGCAAGATGTGTCATTACAGTCCCTGGTTCGATTCCAGGCTGTATCACATCCGTCCATGATTGGGAGTCCTATAGGGCGGCGTACAATTGGCCCAGCGTTGTCCGGGTTTGATCGGGGTAGGTCATCATTGTAAATAAGTATTTGTTCTTAACTGACTTGCCTAGGTAAATAAACATTGCAGGGGGAGAGAGAAGGGATGTCAAGTTCAATGTTTCAGGGGGAGAGAGAAGGGTTAAATAATAAAAGGTTAAATAATCTTTTTTTTAATATACATTAGTGTTTCATTAGTTAGCTAAGTTACTGAGTAGGCATGTTGTTATTCAAATATATATTTTTATTGTATTGTTGTTGTTTTGTTGTTATTGCATTTCAGGTGGCGAGAGAGTAAGATCACCAGAAAGGAGCATGCTGACAGACCAGGAAGAAAGTGGTTGTTGCACAGCAAAGGTATTACAGTCAATGCAATGTTGTGTGAATTGCCCATCTATTTAATCGGCTCTGACAAAAGGGTTAGATTGTTCAGCAACATGAATAGTAAATGCTAACAGAGCTTTGGTGATGAATGGTGATGTCACATAGGTCACTATGTATCTATTAGAAGTTGCCCACCATACATTGTATTATATGCCCAGAACCTAACTCAGCTGGTATGGATTTCACCCAGACAAATATAAGGTGTGCACCTCTTTTGCCCCTGGTAACTCTTCCCCCGGTTGATCACGGGAGTAATCAATTGATGTGTCACTAATTTGGAACTGGGAGTTGCTTGCACCTGCTCTTTATTTAAGGTGAACACCAGAAGCAGCACTCTGTCTATGTGAGCTGGGAGCAGCTTGGTTGCAGAGCCGGAGCCTAGGCGACTGAGGTGCTGTTGCTGGAGCAGACCAACCAGTTTCCGTTTCGAGGAGACCTTTATGGAAATTAGGAGGGTGAATGGGTCACCCTTCCCAAAGCTAAGTACCTCTTCATAGTTAATTTCCAACATTTCACGTGATAGCACTCCCTGCCAAAACTCTCCACTGCTTTGTGCTGCACACTCATTAAGGCACCTTCACCCTTCCCTAAGTTAAGAAGTCTACCCCCCTTCCATCTGCACCAGTATAGACTCACAACGGAGGCAAATTCCTTTCGATCTCACTTGACAAGTCATTGTAGATTATAGCAACTTTTCTGCCTAAACACTCCCAGCTCACTTCTGAACTATTTGAGTTACTATTCTGAAAAAAAAACTGAACTTTCCTGAATAGACATTGGCCTTTATTGATAACAGATAACATTACTTGAGCCACAATCCCCTGCCTCTCCATTTTTATTTTGGTTTAAATTATTCTATTAAGCCGTGTCGAATTTCCCATTAAGTTTGTTTAAATCTATTTACCATTTCCTCATTATCGTGATATTTTTCTACTCCTTTCCATAGTTCTGTTGTGGCGTAATTGTGGTTTAGTTTAATCATTTTTGGAGAGGTATTGTGGCTTATTGTGCTTGGCCCTACGCCGCCTCAGCGCAACCTAACAATCTTAGTCTTTTACTCAGATTAACACCACCCAGGAGAGGCCTGCTGCGAACATTGGATCGGATACCTCAAAACGTGCCTGCCGTGGGGGGATGACGGAACGTTCCTCAAGGACCATTAAAAGAGGAGTTTTAAATGTGTTTTCAGTGTATTTTTTATCTGACACGTGTGATGTTTGATATACATGAATAAAAATACATTCACCCTGAACATGAGACTTGATTTTTAGAACTTTGAATCATAAACTCGGTTAACTTGATTAATATAGTCTGCATGTTTGCTTAAGTTACCATAGTAGTTAGTAGAAATGTGAAGACCGACAGGCTATGAAAGTTATTATTTTGTAACCTAACTATTAAAAATTAGCATGCGTTGTTTACACAGCTTTATTGCATTTAATTTGGCCATTGCATCCTTCCACGGCCTGCTGACAGCTGACAACATGGTTTTTGATGTGCTGCTCTAGAGTTCCATTGCTCAGCAGACTCACCTGGGAACAGGAAGAAAGAGACATGTTCGTTTTTATTAAAGACTGGGAGACTTGGAGGGAGAGAGCCTGAGTTCAGTAAATCTAACCAGGGACCCTTGATTATCTGCTAAATCAGACACGTGGACAGCAATAGTGAAGGCCTTGATGATCTGCTATATCACAAGGACAGCACTAGTGATGGTGCATACGTATACTATTATGAGTGGAGCCTACTTCTTTGTGCTCTGGCAGGTAGTTGATCAGAAAGCTCTGGAGGTCCTTGGAATATTCTGTCTCTGTAGCACCTGGAGAGAGATGGATAGAAGTACTGTGTGCTTGAATGAAATACCAAGATAGTTACAATGTAACAAGTATTACATTGTTTGTGGCCTTTAAATCAGACAAATGGGTGTGTAAAAGACGCAGCAACACAATGTGTGGAGTGTGTTGGGGGAGCTTACAAGAAATCCCGCTATGCCCTGCGACGAACCATCAAACAGGCAACGTGTCAATACAGGGCTAAGATTGAATCATACTACACCGGCTCCGACGCTCGTCTTATGTGGTAGGGCTTGCAAACTATTACAGACTACAGAGGGAAGGACAGCCGCGAGCTGCCCAGGGACACGAGCCTACCAGAAAAGCGAAATCACTTCTATGCTCGCTTCGAGGCAAGCAACACTGAGGCATGCATGAGAGCATCAGCTGATCCGGACGACTGTGTGATCACGCTCTCCGTAGCCGACGTGAGTAAGACCTTTCAACAGGTCTTACACAAGGCTGCGGGGCCAGACGGATTACCAGGACGTGTGCTACGGGCATGTGCTGACCAACTGGCAGGTGTCTTCACTGACATTTTCAACATGTCCCTGATTGAGTCTGTAATACCAAAATGTTTCAAGCAGACCCCCATAGTCCCTGTGCCCAAGAACACAAAGGCAACCTGCCTAAATGACTACAGTCCGTAGCCATGAAGTGCTTTGAAAGGCTGGTAATGGCTCACATCAACACCATTATCCCAGAAACCCTAGACCCACTCCAATTTGCATACCCCCCAAACAGATCCACAGATGAGGCAATCTCTATTGCACTCCACACTGCCCTTTCCCACCTGGACAAAAGGAACACCTATGTGAGAATGCTATTCATTGACTACAGCTCATCGTTCAACACCATAGTACCCTCAAAGCTCATCACTAAGCTAAGGAACCTGCGACTAAACACCTCCCTCTGCAACTGGATCCTGGACTTCCTGACAGGCCGCCCCCAGGTGGTGAGGGTAGGTAGCAACACATCTGTCACGCTGATCCTCAACACTGGAGCTCCCCAGGGGTGCGTGCTAAGTCCCCTCCTGTACTCTCTGTTCACCCACGACTGCATTGCCAGGCACGACTCCAACAGCATCATTAAGTTTGCAGATGACACAACAGTGGTAGGCCTGATCACCGAAAACGACGAGACAGCCTATAGGGAGGAGGGCTGTTACGTTCCCCAGTTTATGTGTTGTGGTTTTGTATGTGTGTTTCAGGATGGCTTCCTGAAATTTCCCCAAGCAGCTGATTGTTCAGCCCCATTGCTAATTGGAGCTGACTCCGCCCCCTCGTCAGGATACAGCTGTATCCCATTACAGACTCCTTCTCCAGCTATAAAAGCGAGTGTTCCTTTGTAAGAGAGAGAGAGCTGAGGGTTATACAGTAGGGAGAACAAGTATTTGATACACTGCCGATTTTGCAGGTTTTCCTACTTACAAAGCATGTAGAGGTCTGTAATTTCTATCATAGGTACACTTCAACTGTGAGAGACGGAATCTAAAACAAAAATCCAGAAAATCACATTGTATGATTTTTAAGTAATTAATTTACATTTTATTGCATGACATAAGTATTTTATACATCAGAAAAGCAGAACTTAATATTTGGTACAGAAACCTTTGTTTGGAATTACAGAGATCATACGTTTCCTGTAGTTCTTGACCAGGTTTGCACACACTGCAGCAGGGATTTTGGCCCACTCCTCCATACAGACCTTCTCCAGATCCTTCAGGTTTCGGGGCTGTCGCTGGGCAATACGGACTTTCAGCTCCCTTAGAAAAAACATATGTTGGTTGTTTCTCAGAAAGAGATTTGGTATGTACTATGTTAGTTGTTGCTGAGAGAGCTGATTGTTATGTTCTGTGTTAGTTTGTTGCTCAGAGAGAGAGAGCTTCTTTAATGTCCTGAGTTAGTTTTTTCAAATGTTTTGTTGTGAAGAAGTTTGTATTATTCTGTTTCATTTGTTCCCAGGGGGGAAGGGGAAGGCACCTAGGGGGTGCTTAGGGAAGAGGCCTGCGGGAATACATAACCCGTACTATTCACTGTCTATGCACACTAGGTAAGACCTGGGCAGACCACCCCCTGTATTTTGGTTAGTGCACCAGGTGGTGTTAAGTTAAGTAAGTAGTGGGTAGGCAGGTAAGGTAGGAGAGGGGGCTTTGAAATTTATTTTCTTTGCTTTGGTTCCTTCCAGCCCCTTTTCCCCAAAATTACCGTGCGATGGAATAAATTCCCTGTAAACGGTACCATTCTCTGCCTTTGTCATCCTTATACGCACCTACAGTCCAATACCTATTTCACTCCATGGGGAGTTGCGTTGTAGCAGGGTGTTGCGTTCCCTCTTCCTAGAGGCGTACGTAACAAGGTCAGAGACCTGGCCGTGTGGTGCCAGAATAACAACCTATCCCTCAACGTAACCAAGACTCAGGAGATGATTGTGGACTACAGGAAAATGAGCACCGAGCACGCCCTCATTCTCATCGACGGAGCTGTAGTGGAGCAGGTTGAGAGCTTCATGTTCCTTGGTGTCCACATCGACAACAAACTAGAATGGTCCAAACACACCAAGACAGTCGTGAAGAGGGCACGACAAAGCCTATTCCCCCTCAGGAAACTAAAAAGATTTGGCATGGGTCCTAAGATCCTCAAAAGGTTCTACAGCTGCAACATCGAGAGCATCATGACTGGTTGCATCACTGCCTGGTATGGAAATTGCTTGGCCTCCGACCACAAGACACTTCAGAGGGTAGTGCGTACGGCCCAGTACATCACTGGGGCTAAGCTGCCTGCCATCCAGGACCTCTAACCCAGGCGGTGTCAGAGGAAGGCCCTAAAAATAGTCAAAGACCCCAGCCACCCCAGTCATAGACTGTTCTCTCTACTACCGCGCGGCAAGCGGTACCGGAGTGCCAAGTCTAGGACAAAAAGGCTTCTCAACAGTTTTTACCCCCAAGCCACAAGACTCCTGAACAGGTAACCAAATGGTTACCCTGACTATTTGCATTGTGTGCCCCCCCAACCCCTTTTTTACGCTGCTGCTACTCTCTGTTTATCATATATGCATAGTCACTAACTATACATTCATGTGCATACTACCTCAATTGGCCCGACCAACCAGTGCTCCCACACATTGGCTAACCAGGCTATCTGCATTGTGTCCCACCACCCGCCAACCCCTATTTTTATGCTACTGCTACTCTCTGTTCATCATATATGCATAGTCACTTTCACCATACCTACATGTACATACTACCTCAATAAGCCTGACTAACCGGTGTCTGTATATAGCCTTGCTACTGTTATTTTCAAATGTCTTTTTACTGTTTTATTTCTTTACTTACCCACACACACACTTTTTTTCCGCACTATTGGTTAGAGCCTGTAAGTAAGCATTTCTGTTGTATTTGGCGCACATGACAAATAAACTTTGATTTGTTTGGAAATCCGCCATGTTGCAATGTGGCTACTGGTTAGGTACCAACCTGGGGATGTTAACATCACGTTGTATGAGTCCTGCCTTCCATTTAGCTAGCCAATTAATGGCACTATCAACATGATCCTCTCCACCCTCAACAGTTTTTATCTCAACTCTCTCCACGCATGCACCTTGCCTCCACTGGACCTGAAAGTTTTCTAACAACTTTTACACTGCTCTGTTATTGAGATCAGGACAACAATATTAAGCTAAGAAACTGTATACAATTTTTTTTTATCTTTGAAATTACAATATTGTCATATTAAAAAAAAAAAATTCTCATTGATAAAATGAGTCTATGGAATAAACCTTTGATAACAAGCCGAGTATATAGTCAGCCAAAGAATGAGACAAGGTAGAATACCACAGATGTGGAAGGCCGATGTTGTGGATTGAGATGCAGCCCCTGCAAAAAAAACATATATCTAGCTTACTGTAGCCCCCACGGAAATCGAATTCGCATAATACAAAAATCCCCATAAAAATCTGTCAATTTAATCGTGATGTTGCACTTCCGCATCTGCGATGAAAGGTGACAGAGCTAGAGCAGTGTTTGAGACATCCTGAAAATAGGTATTCTCACAAAATTGCCTCTAGATTCTAAACGGTTTGGCCTGCAAACTATTATGACCGCTCTATGGAAAGATGAGACTCTCCCGAACATGATAGCGTTCTCTGTCTTGGGACTCGTCTGAAGTCGGTACAGCTGATCTGCCAACTACTGTCTCTAGCATCCAAACAGTTTGGGCTACACAATAATATAATGCCTATGTGGAAAGGTTGAGACTCTCACTAACACCACATGTCGTCGGCTCTAGGGCGCCCACAGGCCACACAAGACTCATCTGAATGTCCAGTATCAGTTGAATTTTTTTTTTAAATGTCTCTCTCTCAGTCTCTCTCACTCTCTCTCTCTCTCTCTCTCTGTGTGTCTCTGTCTCTCCCCCTATCTCTGTCTCTCACTCTCTCTCTGTCTCTCCCCCTCTCTCTTTCTCTCTCTTTCTCTCTCACTCTCTCTATCTCTCTGTCTCTCTCTGTCTCTCTCAATTCAATTCAAAAGGATGTATTGGCATGGGGAACATATGTTTGCTAAACACAGTGCTAAAGCAAGTGAAATAGAAAAGAAACAAAAGGGAAATAAACAATACAACATGAACAGTAAACATAACACTCACAAAGGTTTTAAAAGAATATAGACATTTAAAATGGTATATTATTGACAATGTAACAATGTGAAAATAGTTGAAGTATGAAAGTGAAAATAAATAACAATATAAATATAGGTTGTATTTACAGTGGTGTTTGTGCTCCACTGGTTGCCCTTTTCTTGAGGCAACAGGTCACAAATCTTTCTGCTGTTGTGGCACAATGTGGTATGCCACTTAATAGATATGGGAGTTGATCAAGATTGGATTTGTTTTCAAATTCTTTACGGGTCTGTGTAATCTGAGATAAATATGTGTCTCTGAAATGGTCATACAGTTGGCAGGAGGTTAGGAAGTGCAGCTCGGTTTCCACCTCGTTTTGATTTCTAATCTATTACCTTCACATAAAAGTTTTAAAAAACATATAAAAATAGCCATGATTTTTTTTTAAAACAGGTCTGCCAATACCAGATTCTCTCGATAGCAAGGTCATGCTCACTGAGTCTGTACATAGTCAAAGCTTCCCTTAATCCCTTAATTCTGGGTCAGTCACAGTGGTCAGGTATTCTGCTACTCTGTACTCTCTGTTTAGGGCCAAATAACATTCTAGTTTGCTCAGTTTGTTTGTTGGTTCTTTCCAAAGTGTCAAGTAATTATCTTTTGGTTTTCTCATGTGTCAAGTAATTATCTTTTGGTTTTCTCATGGTTGGGTCTAATTGTGTTGCGGACCTGGTGCTCTGTGCGGTCTGTCTGTGAGTGGAGTTCCCGTACCAGCTAGCAGAGGGGACTCTTCTCCAGGTTCATCTCTCTGTAGGTGAGGGCTTATTATGGAAGGTTTGATAATCACTTATTTTGAGGTTGTTGAAAAATGTAATTGCTCTTTTCTGGATTTTGATAATTAGTGGGAATCGTCCTAATTCTGCTCTGCATGCATTATTTGGTGTTTTTGCAGAATTCTGCATGCGGGATCTCAATCATTTTCTGAATTCTTGGTTGGTGAGTGACCCCAGACGTCACAACCATAAAGGGCAATGGGTTCTATAGATGATTCAAGTATTTTAACCCAGATCCTAATTGGGATGTCAAATTTTATGTTCCTTTTGATGGTCTATCAGATCTTTGTTGAAGTTACCTGTGGTGCTGATGCTTTGGCCAAAGTAGGTATAGTTTTTTGTGTGCTCTAAGGCAACAGTGTTACATTTCCACACACTGTATATAGATTTTTCCATTGTGTTATTGACTGTACGTTTGTTTATCCAATGTGTAACTGTGCGGTTGTTTTTGTCGCACTGCTTTGCTTTATCTTGGCCCGGTCGCAGTTGTAAATGACAACTTGTTCTAAACTGGCCTACCTGGTTAAATAAAGGTGAAATAAACCAAATAAAAAACATTAAAATATATTTTTTAAGGTGTCTCGGTGGAATTTGTATTTCTGGTCCTGGCAACTGGACCTTTTTTGGAACACCATTATATTTGTCTTACTGAGATGAACTGTCAGCATCTGTTTTAGGTGCTGCTGTAGGCCCTCCTTGGTTGGGGATAGTGTAACGGCTGCTCTCCTCCTCTTCGTCTGAAGAGGAGAAGCATGGGTCGGACCAATACGCATCGAGGTATGCAGTCATAATGAATTTATTTAAATGATAGACAAACACGAAACACTTGAGAATTTACAAAATAACAAACGCAGTCAACAGACCTGAACAAACGAACTTACATGACACGAAGAACGCACGAACAGGAAAATAGACTACACAAAAACCGAACGAACAAACATACCGAAACAGTCCCGTGTGGCGCAACATACACAGACACGGAAGACAACCACCCACAACAAACAATGTGAAAACACCTACCTTAATATGACTCTCAATCAGAGGAAATGAAAACCACCTGCCTCTAATTGAGAGCCATATCAGGTCACCCTTAAACAAACATAGAAACACATAACATAGACTACCCACCCAAACTCACGCCCTGACCGTCAAACACATACAAAATAACAGAAAACCGGTCAGGAATGTGACATAACCCCCCCCTCAAGGTGCGTACTCCGAACGCACCACCAAAAGTCTAGGGGAGGGTCTGGGTGGGCGTCTGACCACGGTGGTGGCTCAGGCTCTGGACGAGGTCCCCACCCCACCATAGTCAATCCCAGCTTACGTCTCCCCCTCAGAATGACCACCCCCTTACTCCACCCACCTAATTTAAGGGGCAACACTAAGATAAAGGACAGCTCCGGGACAAGGTAGCTCAGGACAGAGAGGTAGCTCAGGACAGAGGGATAGCTCAGGATAGAGAGGTAGCTCAGGATAGAGAGGTAGCTCAGGATAGAGGGGCAACTCCGGACTGAAGGGCAGCTCCGGACAGAGAGACAGCTCTGGACTGAGGGGCAGTTCTGGATAAATAACAGCTCCGGGCTGAGGGGCTGCTCATGGCTGGCTGACGGCTCTGGACGCTCATGGCTGGCTGACGGCTCTGGACGCTCATGGCTGGCTGACGGCTCTGGACGCTCATGGCTGGCTGACGGCTCTGGACGCTCATGGCTGGCTGACGGCTCTGGACGCTCATGGCTGGCTGACGGCTCTGGACGCTCATGGCTGGCTGACGGCTCTGGACGCTCATGGCTGGCTGACGGCTCTGGACGCTCATGGCTGGCTGACGGCACTGGACGCTCATGGCTCGCTGGCGGCTCTGGCAGATCCTGTCTGGTTGGCGGCTCGGGCAGATCCTGTCTGGTTGGCGGCTCGGGCAGATCCTGTCTGGTTGGCGGCTCGGGCAGATCCTGTCTGGTTGGCGGCTCGGGCAGATCCTGTCTGGTTGGCGGCTCGGGCAGATCCTGTCTGGTTGGCGGCTCTGGCAGATCCTGTCTGGTAAATGGCTCTAGCGGCTCCTGACTGACTAACGGCTCTGACGGCTCGGGACAGACGGGCGGCTCTAATGGCTCGGGACAGACGGATGGCTCAGACGGCACTGGGCAGACGGATGGCTCAGACGGCGCTGGGGAGACGGATGGCTCAGATGGCGCTGGGGAGACGGATGGCTCAGATGGCGCTGGGGAGACGGATGGCTCAGATGGCGCTGGGGAGACGGATGGCTCAGATGGCGCTGGGGAGACGGATGGCTCAGATGGCGCTGGGGAGATGGATGGCTCTGGCCGGATGAGGCGCACTGTAGGCCTGGTGCGTGGTGCCGGAACTGGAGGCACCGGGCTAAGGACACGCACCTTCAGGCTAGTGCGGGGAGCAGGGACAGGGCACACTGACCTCTCGAAGCGCACTATAGGCCTGGTGCGTGGTACCGGCACTGGTGGTACCGGGCTAAGGGCACGCACCTCAGGGCGAGTGCGGGGAGAAGGAACAGTGCGTACAGGGCTCTGGAGACGCACAGGTGGCTTAGTGCGTGGTGCCGGAACTGGAGGCACTGGGCTGGAGACACGCACCATAGGGAGAGTGCGTGGAGGAGGAACAGGGCTCTGGAAACGCACTGGAAGCCTGGTGCGTGGTGTAGGCACTGGTGGTACTAGGCTGGGGCGGGGAGGTGGCGCCGGAAATACCGGACCGTGCAGGCGTACTGGCTCCCTTGAGCATTGAGCCTGCCCAACCTTACCTGGTTGAATGCTCCCCGTCGCCCGACCAGTGCGGGGAGGTGGAATAACCCGCACCGGGCTATGTAGGCGAACCGGGGACACCATGCGTAAGGCTGGTGCCATGTAAGCCGGCCCGAGGAGACGTACTGGTGGCCAGATATGTAGGACCGGCTTCATGACATCCGGCTCAACGCTCAATCTAGCCCTACCAGTGCTGGGAGGTGGAATAACCCGCACCGGGCTATGAACACGTACAGGAGACACCGTGCGCTCTACTGCGTAACACGGTGTCTGCCCGTACTCCCGCTCTCCACGGTTAGCCTGGGAAGTGGGCGCAGGTCTCCTACCTGCCCTTGGCCCACTACCTCTTAGCCCCCCCCCAAGAAATTTTTGGGGTTTCTTCGCGGGCTTCCAGCCACGTCTCCTTGCTGCCTCCTCATACCACCGCTCCTGGGCTGTGGCTGCCTCCTTCCACTCACGAGAGCGGCGATATTCTCCAGTTTGCGCCCAGGGTCCCTTTCCGTCCAGTATTTCCTCCCATGTCCAGAAATCCTCCTTATTCCTGTAATCCTGCGTTTGTAGTTGCTGCTTTTTCCCTCGTTGCTTGATCCTTTGTTGGTGGGTGGTTCTGTAACGGCTGCTCTCCTCCTCTTCGTCTGAAGAGGAGAAGCATGGGTCGGACCAATACGCATCGAGGTATGCAGTCATAATGAATTTATTTAAATGATAGACAAACACGAAACACTTGAGAATTTACAAAATAACAAACGCAGTCAACAGACCTGAACAAACGAACTTACATGACACGAAGAACGCACGAACAGGAAAATAGACTACACAAAAACCGAACGAACAAACATACCGAAACAGTCCCGTGTGGCGCAACATACACAGACACGGAAGACAACCACCCACAACAAACAATGTGAAAACACCTACCTTAATATGACTCTCAATCAGAGGAAATGAAAACCACCTGCCTCTAATTGAGAGCCATATCAGGTCACCCTTAAACCAACATTTTCAGGTCTTGCCATAGATTGTCAAGTAGATTTAAGTCAAAACTGTAACTCGGCCAGGGACATTCATTGATTCCAGCCAATATTTCTGATTTATTAAGTGTTCTACAGCGAAAACACAATATAGCGTTATATTAGCTTACCACAATAGCCAGAAACACAAGCCATTTCCCAGCAGCAAAAGTTAGCGATCGTAACAAACCAGTAAAAGATATATAATTTTTGACTAACCTTGATAAGGTTCATCAGATGACAGTCCTATAACATCAGGTTATACATACACTTATGTTTTGTTCGAAAATGTGCATATTTAGAGCTGAAATCAGTGGTTATACATTGTGCTAACGTAGCTACTTTTTCCCACAACGTCCGGATTTTTTTCTGACACTTTTTCTGACACACATATTCTGAC
The DNA here is from genome assembly GCF_016432855.1 of Salvelinus namaycush. Classification (NCBI taxonomy): domain Eukaryota; kingdom Metazoa; phylum Chordata; class Actinopteri; order Salmoniformes; family Salmonidae; genus Salvelinus; species Salvelinus namaycush. The sequence goes on from NC_052325.1 coordinate 11,113,585, forward strand.
CAAATAGCTATTCATAAACATAACTAAAAAATACATGTTGTATAGGAAATGATAGATACACTAGTTCTTAATGCAATCGCCGTTTTAGAATTCTAAAAATAACTTCATTACCACATAAGGCTTACGTTATGGCGACCGAGTGCCCAAAACCTGGGCGCAAAACTAATAGTACACAGTTCGACAGATATATGAAATAACATCATAAAATGGGTCCTACTTTTGCTGATCTTCCATCAGAATGTTGTACAAGGTGTCCTTTGTCCAGAACAATCATTGTTTGGATTTAGAACGTCCTTTTTCCCTCTTGAATTAGCAAGCGCACTAGCCAAGTGGCGCGAAGCTCTCCTTTCTGAACAAAGGCACACAACGCAACACGCCTAACGTCCCGAATAAATTTCAAAAATCTAATAAAACTATATTGAAAAAACATACTTTACGATGATATTGTCACATGTATCAAATAAAATCAAAGCCGGAGATAGTAGTCGCCTATAACGAAAGCTTTTCAGAAGGCAATTCCAGGTCCAACCTCGCGCCTTCCTGAAAACAGGAAATGGGTGACACGTCATTCCAAGAGGACTTATTCCATCTCAGACCAAGATAAACACTCCATTTCTTCTCTCACCGCCTCTTGACATCCAGGGGAAGGTGTATGACGTGCATGTATACTAATACGTATCATGCCCATTTATAGGCAGGACCTAGAAGAGAGCATCGATTTCAGATTTTCCACTTCCTGGTCAGGAAGTTTGTGCCAAATGAGTTCTGTTTTACTCACAGATATAATTCAAACGGTTTTAGAAACTAGAGAGTGTTTTCCATCCAATAGTAATAATAATATGCATATTGTACGAGCAAGAATTGAGTACGAGGCCGTTTAAATTGGGCACGTTTTTCCCCCAAAGTGAAAACAGCGCCCTCTGTCCTCAACAGGTTTTAAGAAGCGTTTGACAGTGATGAGGGGTGGTCGTTGGCCCGGGGACCCATACTGGATGCATGCAATGAAGCAGGGATCGCTGAGATCCTGATTGAAAACAGCAGAGTTGTATTTGGAGGGCATGTTGGTCAGGATAATATCTAAGAGGGTGCCCATGTTTACTGATTTAGGGTTGTACCTGGTGGGTTCCTTCATAACTTGTGTGAGATTGAGGGCATCTAGTTTAGATTGTAGGACGGCAGGGGTGTTAAGCATATCCCAGTTTAGGTCACATAGAAGAACAAACTATGAAGATAGATGGGGGCAATCAATTCACATATGGTGTCCAGGGCACAGTTGGGAGCTGAGGGGGGTCTATAACAGGCGGCAACAGTGAGAGACTTATTTCTGGGGAGATTCATTGTTTTAATTAGAAGCTTAATTAGAAGCAAACTGTTTGGGCATAGACCTGAATAGTATAACAGAACTTTGCAGGCTATCTCTGCAGTAGGTTGCAACTCCTCCCCCTTTGGCAGTTCTATCTTGACGGAAAATGCTGTAGTTGGGAATGGAAATCTCAGAATTTTTGGTGGCCTTCCTAAGGCATGATTCAGACATGGCAAGGACATCAGGGTTGGCGGAGTGTGCTACAGCAGTGAGTAAAACAAACTTAGGGAGGAGGCTTCTGATGTTAACATGCATAAAACCAAGGCTTTTACGGTTACAGAAGTCAACAAATTAGAGCGCCTGGGGTCACACAGGGCCTGGGTTAACCTCCACATCACCCGAGGAACAGAGGAGGAGAAGGATGAGGGTACAGCAAAAGGCTATCAAATCTGGTTGTCTAGTGCATTGGGGACAGAGAATAAAAGGAGCAGATTTCTGGGTGTGGTAGAATGGATTCAGGGCAAAATGTACAGACAAGGGTATGGTAAGGTGCGGGTGCAGTGGAGGTAAACCCAGGCATTCAGTGACAATGAGAGAGGTTGCATCTCTGGAGGCACGAGTCATGCTAGGTGAGTTCACCGCATGTGTGGCAGGTTGGACAAAAGAGGTATCTCTTTTGTCATGTTGAGTGGGACTAGGGGCTCCGCAGTAAAATAAAACAATGATAACTACCCTAAACAACAGTATACAAGGCATATTGACATTAGAGAGAGACATAAAGCGATGCATAAAGCAATCACAGGTGTTGATTGGGAGAGCTTACACAACAACGGGTAAGATGACAACAACAGCTAATCAGCTAAGACAACAACAACAGGTAAAATGGCGATGAATGGGCAGAGAGGGTCGGTTAACTACACACAGGGCCTGAGTTCGAGCCTGGGGCCGACAGATAAACAAAATAAACAAAATGGAGTACTGTGATTAGTGAACAGTCCAGCAGGCATCAGCAATGTAGCCAGGTGATCATAGGGTCCAGTGAACAGCAATAGATGAAACAGGGAATCCGTTAGGGAGTCATTACTATGCAAGCAAGCGGGAGATACGGCGTACATAAAGATAGCAGCTAGCAGAAGCGTCTTCACCGACGTCCAGCAAAGGCCGGTTGAGGGCACAATGGATGGAATTACGTCGGCAGACCAGTCGTGATGGAACGGCGGGGCTCCGTGTCAACGAAATGCTTCCATTTGGACCCTTCCCAACAATACAGAGAGGAAAATATAATTAAGAGAATATATATATTTTTTAAAATAATATCACAAGGAATAAATACACAATCAGTAATGCTAACTTGGCTACATACTGTACACAGGGTACCAGTACCTAGTCGATGTGCAGAGGTAGAAGGGGATTTAGGTAGATGTGTATAGTTGAACTCCACAAATGTCTTTTTAACAAACTATAGTTTTGGCAAGTCGGTTAGGACATCTAGTTTGTGCATGACACAAGTAATTTTTCCAACAATTGTTTACAGACAGATTATTTCACTTATAATTCACTGTATTACAATTCCAGTGGGTCAGAAGATCACATACACTAAGTTGACTGTGCCTTTAAACAGCTTGGAAAATTCCAGAAAATGATGTCATGGCTTAAGAAACTTCTGATAGGCTAATTGACATAATTTGAGTTATTTGGAGGTATACCTGTGGGTGTATGTCAAGGCCTACCTTCAAACAGTGCCTTGGTATCATGCAGCCGTCATACCGCTCAGGAAGGAGACCCGTTCTGTCTCCTAGAGATGAAGGTACTTTGGTGCGAAAGTGCAAATCAATCCCAGAACAACAGCAAAGGACCATGTGAAGATGCTGGAGGAAACAGGTACAAAAGTATCTATATCCACAGTAAAACGAGTCCCATATTGACATAGCCTGAAAGGCCATTCAGCAAGGAAGAAGCCACTGCTCCAAAACCGCCATAAAAAAGCCAGACTACGGTTTGCAACTGCACATGGGGACAAAGATCGTACTTTTTGGAGAAATGTCCTCTGGTCTGATGGAACAAAAATAGAACTGTTTGGCCATAATGACCATCGTTATGTTTGGAGGAAAAAGGGGGATGCTTGCAAGCCGAAGAACACCATCCCAACCATGAAGCACGGGGGGTGGCAGCATCATGTTGAGGGGGTGCTTTGCTGCAGGAGGGACTGGTGCTCTTCACAAAATAGATGACATCACGATGCAGGAAAATTATGTGGATATATTGAAGAAACATCTCCAGACATCAGTCAGGAAGTTAAAGCTTGGTCGCAAATGGGTCTTCCAAATCGACAATAACCCCAAGCATACTTTCAAAGTTGTGACAAAATGGCTTAAAGACAACAAAGTCAAGGTATTGGAGTGGCCATCACAAAGCCTTGACCTCAATCCCATAGAAAATTTGTGGGCAGAACTGAAAATGCATGTGTGAGCAAGGAGGCCTACAAACCTGACTTAGTTACACCAGCTCTGTCAGGAGGAATGGGCCAAAATTCACCCAACTTATTGTGGGAAGCTTGTGGAAGGCTACCAGAAACGTTTGACCCAAGTTAAACAATTTATAGGCAATGCTACCAAATACTAATTGAGTCTATGTGAACTTTTGACCCACTGGGAATGTGATGAAAGAAATAAAAGCTGAAAGAAATTATTCTCTCTACTATTATTCTGACATTTCACATTCTTAAAATAATGTGGTGATCCTAACTGACCTAGGACAGGGAATTTTTACTAGGGTTAAATGTCAGGAATTGTGAAAACCTGAGTTGAAATGTATTTGGCTAAGGTGTATGTAAACTTCTGACTTCAACTGTAGGTAGGGATAAAGTGACTAGGCAACGGGATAGATAATACACAGTAACAGCAGCATACTGTATGTGATGAGTGTTACGTTCCCCAGTTTCTGTGTTGTATTTGAGTGTGTGTGTTTCAGGAGATGGCTTCCTGGAAGCCTCCCCAACCAGCTGATTGGTCGACCCCAGGCTAACTGATGATTGGAGCTGACTCCGCCCCCTCGTCAAGAAGCAGCTGACTCTAATCACCATTGCCACCTGAAGATATAAAGCCAGTGTTCTGTTCAGGAGAGAAAGAGAAATGATTGGAGGTTAGAGGGAGATTGAATGTTTTGGAGAAATCATTAGAAAGAGTTCTGTGTTTGTTGCTTTGTCAAAGCTTCTTTAGTGGCCTGAGTTAGTTTACTCAGTTTTGTTGTAAAGTGTTTGTGAAATTGTTAATAATTATTCTGTTTCATTTGTTCCCAGGGGGGAAGGGGAAGGCACTTAGGGAGTGCTTAGGCAAGAGGCCCGAGGGCATACATATACCCGTAGTATATTCAATGTCTAGGCACACTAGGTAAGACCTGGGCGGACCACCCCCTGTATTTTGGTTAGGGCACCAGGTGGTGCTAAGTTAGGTAAGTTAAGTGGGTAGGCAGGTTAGATAGGAGAGGGGGAGCTTTGATATTTACTTTCTTTCCTTTGGTTCCGTCCAGCCCCTTTTCCCCATATTACCGTGTAGGAAATAAATCCTAGTAACGGTAAATTCTGCCTTTGTCGTCCTTTCTCGCACCTACGGTCCATACCTCTTTCGCTTCACGGAGAGTTGAGTTGCAGCAGGGAGTTGCGTTCCCTCTTTATAGAGGCGTGCGTAACAATGAGTCAAAGAGGTTAGTGCAAAAATGGTCAATGCAGATATTCTGTGTAGCTATTGGTTCACTTTTTAACAAAGTATTTAGCAGTCTCATAGCTTGGGGGTAGAAGCTGTTCAGGGTCCTGTTGGTTCCAGACTTGGTGCATCAGTACCGCATGCTGTGCAGTAGAGGAGCGCACAGTCTATAACTTGGGGGGCTGGGATCTTTGACAAATGTTAGGCCCTTCTTCTGACACCTCCTGGTATAGAACGCCTGGATGGCAGGGAGCTCTGCCCCAGTGATGTACTGGGCCGTACATACAAACCTCTGAAAGCCTTGTGTTTGGATGCCAAACAGTTGCCATACCAAGCGGTGATGCAGCCAGTCAAGATGCTCTCAGTCTTGTAGCTGTAGAACTTTTTGAGGATCTGAGGGCCCATGCCAATCTTTTCAGCCTCTTGAGGGGGCTCTTCACAACTGTGTTGATGTGTGAGGACCATGATAGTTCCTTAGTGATGTGGACACAGAGGAACTTGAGGCTCGCGACCTGTTCTACAACAGCTCCGTCAATGTGGATGGGGGAGTGCTCGGCCCTCTGTTTCCTGTAGTCCACTATCAGCTCCTTTGTCTTGCTGACATTGAGGGAGATGTTGTTGTCTTGGTACCGCGCCTGCCAGGTCTCTGACCTCTTCACTGTAGGCTGTATCATCGTTGTTGGAGTCGTGCACGGCCATGCAGTCATGGGTGAACAGGGAGTACAGGAGACTCTTGCCAGCTGTTCAGCGCATGCTCTGAGTACACGTACTGGTAATTTGTCTAGCCCTGCAGCCTTGTGAATGTTAACCTGTTTGAAAGTCTCACCGGCTACGGAGAGCGTGATCACACAGTCGTCCAGAACAGCTGAAACACTCAAGCATAGTTCAGTGTTTCTAGTCTCGAAGCGGGCATAGAAGGTCATTAGCTCATCTGGTAGGCTGGCTTCACTGGACACTTAGTGGCTGGGTTTCCCTTTGTAATTCGTTCATCCGCTTCATTGGACCACTTCCGTATTGAGTGTGTCACTAGTACTTCCTGTTTTTGTTTTTGCTTGTAAGCAGGTATCATGAGGATAGATGTATGGTCAGATTTGCCAAATGGAGGGCAAGGGAGAGCTTTGTATGTGTTTCTATGTGTGTGGAGTCAAGGTGTTCTAGATAAAATAAAATAAAATGTAGGCACTGATTGCAAAATAGAACGGAGGGTAGAGGAAATGTATCCACTCTCCCATGTGCCGACGTCTATAGCGCTGTCTCCTCCTTCGTGTCGGTGATTTGGCATGGTCCTCGATCAATATGTCTTCCGCCACTGACTCATTGAAGTAGACGTCTTCGTCCAAATGGAGGTTGGTGATAGCTATTCTGATGTCCAGAAGCCATTTTTGGTTATAGTAAACGATGGCTGAAACATTACGTACAAAAAAAGTTAAGATCAGAGCCAAAAAATACACAAAATACACAATTGATCAGGAGCCCGGTAAACGTCCGCCATTCCCTCCGGCGCCATTATATGATATGACATGCTTTTCACACACAATGCAAGATGAGTCTTCTGGCAATTAGCAAAGCTGCTGCTGCAAATCAATACTCTTAAATTATAGATGACCTCGTTAATTGATTTTGCTGCAGTGTAAGGAGTGTGTCTAGTTACGTTGGATATGCAGGTGTCTAGGACTGCATTGAGGTCTCATGTCTGATGTCCTTGGGATATCTTCTCAGTGCCAATGACGTGATACTATGTCTATGCTAATCATATGGTGTCTGGGTCTATCTTGATCCATGGGCATTAGAAGAAGACAACGGAAGATAAGATGACAATCTTACAATCCGTCTGGAGCAACATAGAATGTTGCTCTCTCTCTTTCTATCTTTTCTCCCCTTTCCTCTTTCTTTGACTAGACGGTTGATCTTACTAGTTTGTTCAAAGTGAATCCCACCCTTTTGCTCTTTAATGGATGTTGTGTGTCAAATGTTTTGACATGTCTCCAGCTCTCCTCCTCCTCTCTCACTCGTCATCCGGTTTGCTTCTCCCCATGGGCAGATCTGTTCATCCAGCCATCCACACGAATCACCTGATGCTCCCTCCTCGTCTCACTGCAGAGACCAGCTCTCTCGGCCAAGCCCCAACGGAAAGCATCTCAAGTTTCTCAGACTGCCTTCTATCCTCGATAAGCTAGCCCATGATCACAACCTGACCTTTGAGTCAAAAGAGCCATTTGGGGCTTGTACAGCTCACTCTGGTACATCATGCCCTGTCACAACCAGTCGGCTCTCACTCTATCCTCTCAACAGTATCATACCACTCATAGCCATGAGGGGAATCCGGAGGCAGTACATAGATTCGACTAGCATCCGTATACTCAGCTGAGTGCACAGCCACTGTGCACTGTGAGGTTTCTACTACCATGTGGGGGATCTATCATTTCCTCCTTCAAGTTGCCAAGATGCTGAGTCTGTCCAGTAAGAGGTGGCTTGTTAAAAGCATTTCTATCCCGCTATTTGTTCAAATCCCTTGCTGGAACCACATACATTGGGGATTTGATGGTGGTCTTGGCACCTCTCCTCAACAAGCCTAATGCCAGGTGTTTCATCTCACCCCTCATGTGGCATCAGAGGAGGATAAAAGCAGTCTTTCCGGCCATTCCACTGTGCCGCTGGGAGTGCAGAAAACCAGCCAGGAAATGGAGCAGAAGTGAGGACAGAGGGTGAAAGAGTACCCCACTGACTACTCCAGCTGTGATGAGCCCCTGTTTGTAATAGTGGCCCAGGGGACAGATTATGCCATTTTCTACCTTCCCAACGGCCCTTCCCCCACCCCAAATCAGCATGTCCATGTCCTTAGTAAAGAGGAACTAAATTGACATGGGTCCTGCAGAAGAGTAAAAAGCTAAGGAAACATACAATTTGACTGCCCTGGAGAGCTGCTATGAATGCTACTGTCAGCCACAGTGAAGGGATAACAACAGTTCTGCTCCAGTTCAACTCTATTGGATTAATGTTATACGTAACACTGTGGGTCCACAGTGAAATAGCTAGTGGACTTTGTGAGTTGAATCAAATCAAAGCATACTGTGCGATAGAATGCACTCGGAAACTTCTTGCATAATTAGGTGGTATTAACATAGCCAGCAAATTTCCAAAAACAAACCAATTGATCCAGAATTTTCATCAGAGCTACGTTTCTAAAGCTGTGAGCCTAGCACAACTTATGCCCCACTTTCACAGTTGGAAATATATTTCAGTTACACAGTTGCTTCTTAAATTTGTTATATTTCAGTCACACAGTCACTCCTTACATTAGTTATATCTCAGTCACAGTCATTCTTTACATTGGTTATATTTCAGTCAGTTACACAATCACTCCTTGCTTTAGTTGTATTTCAGTAATTTACACAGTCACTCCTTACATTAGTTATATTTCAGTCACAGTCATTCTTTACATCAGTTATATTTTAGCCAGTTACAGTCACTCCTTACATTAGTTTTATTTCAGTCAGTTACACAGTCACTCCTTACATTAGTTATATTTCAGTCAGTTAGTCACTCCTTACATTAGTTTTATTTCAGTCAGTTACACAGTCACTCCTTACATTAGTTTTATTTCAGTCAGTTACACAGTCACTCCTTACATTAGATATATTTCATTCAGTTACACAGTCACTCCTTACATTAGTTTTATTTCATTCAGTTACACAGTCACTCCTTACATTAGTTTTATTTCACTCAGTTACACAGTCACTCCTTAGATTAGATATATTTCATTCAGTTACACAGTCACTCCTTACATTAGTTTTATTTCAGTCAGTTACACAGTCACTCCTTACATTAGTTATATTTCAGTCAGTTACAGTCACTCCTTACATTAGTTTTATTTCAGTCAGTTACACAGTCACTCCTTACATTAGTTATATTTCAGTCAGTTACACAGTCACTCCTTACATTAGTTATATTTCAGTCAGTTACAGTCACTCCTTACATTAGTTTTATTTCAGTCAGTTACACAGTCACTCCTTACATTAGTTTTATTTCACTCAGTTACAGTCACTCCTTACATTAGTTATATTTCAGTCAGTTACACAGTCACTCCTTACATTAGTTTTATTTCACTCAGTTACACAGTCACTCCTTACATTAGTTATATTTCAGTCAGTTACACAGTCACTCCTTACATTAGATATATTTCACTCAGTTACAGTCACTCCTTACATTAGTTTTATTTCACTCAGTTACACAGTCACTCCTTACATTAGTTATATTTCGCTCAGTTACACAGTCACTCCTTACATTAGTTTTCACTCTTTTCATCTTAGCAAGTTGCATTTGACATTTTTCTGATGATATTTGATGATAGTTATAGCATTCTGTGAAGTTATTATTTCTGAAATATCAATCGTTTCAAAGGGATATCCTATGAAAATGAAAACTGGACAATCCGTTTGGAGAGTCTGTTTGTCTCTACATAAGACTAATTTGGTTAGAGAAAATTCAGGAAGCCTTAACTGAAGCCGGTGCTAAAATCCTTGCCAATCAAACACAGCACTACAATTTACCTTGCAACCTTCCTCTCTGTGAAGTTTGTTTGACGGAGATCAGATCAACATTGTTGCTAATGTTCTAATTTACTCCTATTCCAATTATTCCCATCGGGACATCATGTTAATGAACACGGCCCAGTCAATACAGAGATTGCAGGACTCCTGCCTGTTCCACGGCTAATTAAAGGAGCTCTCTGTACTTAATGAGAAACATGTCCTTCACCCAGTCAGTAAACAAGACAAACAGCCAGGACTAGACAATGCACAGACACTGTGTTACGTGGTTGACCATTCTGAGGGTTCTACACAACAATATGATGTGGTTGACCATTCAAATGGAACTGTAACAAACTTGCATAAACCACACAAACTTGTCGGAAATAACTTGGTGGGTGTATTGACAGCAAAATCATGAACAACAAAGCAACAAACTAATGATTAAATAATATGTAAATGTATGGTCCTGTCAGAGCCAATGTCCAAAAAGTTAATCTACTAAGTATTTTATTTTTTAAATGCTATGTCTACTCTCCACTATAGCAGTGTGAGATACGGGAGAAAAGAGGACTGAGGCCTAGAAGCAAATGCTAGGGTCGTCATTAGTTACCACATCCACAAGGTCATAAAGCCCACCTATTTCCACAATTTCTCTTCTTAAAATGTGATTTAAACCTAACATTAACCCTAACCTTAACCATACTGCTAAACTTATGTCTGACCCTAACCTTAAATTAAGACCAAAAAAGCTACTTTTTGTTTTCATGAATTTTTACGATATTGCCAAATTCAAGATGGCTCCTGTGGGATGGACATGCTTCCTACCACGCCCACGCCTACAAAAGTAAAAAAATACTGCCTCATAGGCACCTTTATTAATCCAGGTTAGTCTCATTGATACAGTGCCTTGCAAAAGTATTCACCCCCTTGGCGGCTTTCCTATTTTGGTGCATTACAACTTGTAATTTAAATTGAGTTCTTGTAATGGACATACACAAAATAGTCCAAATTGGTGAAGTGAAATGAAAAAAATTACTTGTTTGAAAAAAAATTTTAAAAAAAATAATGGAAAGTGGTGCGTGCATATGTATTCACCCCCTTTGCTATGAAGCCCCTAAATACGATCTGGTGCAACCAATTACCTACAGAAGTCAAATCAAATCAAAGTTTATTTGTCACGTGCGCCGAATACAACAGGTATTACAGTGAAATGCTTACTTACTAACCAACAGTGCAAAAAAAGGTATTAGGTGAACAATAGTTAAGTAAAGAAATAAAAACAACAGTAAAAAGACAGTGAAAAATAACAGTAGCAAGGCTATATACAGTAGCAAAGCTATAACAGTAGTGAGATTACATACAGGCACCGGTTAGTCGGGCTGATTGAGGTAGTATGTACATGTAGATATGGTTAAAGTGACTATGCATATATGATAAACAGAGAGTAGCAGCAGCGTAAAAGAGGGGGGGGGGGGGGCACAAAATGCAAATTGTCCAGGTAGCCATTTGATTACCTGTTCAGGAGTCTTATGGCTTGGGGGTAAAAACTGTTGAGAACCCTTTTTGTCCTAGACTTGGCACTCCGGTACCGCTTGCTATGCGGTAGTAGAGAGAACAGTCTATGACTGCGGTGGCTGGGGTCTTTGACACTTTTTAGGGCCTTCCTCTGACACCGCCTGGTGTAGAGATCCTGGATGGCAGGCAGCTTAGCCCTAGTCATATACTGGGCCGTACGCACTACCCTCTGTAGAGCCTTGCGGTCGGAGGCCGAGCAACTGCCGTACCAGGCAGTGATGCAACCAGTCAGGATGCTCTCGATGTTGCAGCTGTAGAACCTTTTGAGGATCTTAGGACCCATGCCAAATCGTTTTAGTTTCCTGAGGGGGAATAGGCTTTGTCGTGCCCTCTTCACGACTGCCTTGGTGTGTTTGGACCATTCTAGTTGTTGGTGATGTGGACACCAAGGAACTTGAAGCCCGCAACCTGCTCCACTACAGCCCCGTCGATGAGAATGGGGACGTGCTCGGTCCTCCTCTTCCTGTAGTCCACAATCATCTCCTTAGTCTTGGTTACGTTGAAGGATAGGTTGTTATACTGGCACCACCCGACAAGGTCTCTGACCTCCTCCCTATAGAATGTCTCGTCGTTGTCTGTCAACAGGCCTCCCACTGTTGTGCCATCTGCAAACTTAATGATGGTGTTGGAGTCGTGCCTGGCCATGCAGTCATGGGTGAACAGGGAGTACAAGAGGGGACTGAGCACACACCCCTGGGGGGCTCCAGTGTCGAGGATCAGCGTGGCAGATGTGTTGCTACCTACCCTCACCAACTGGGGGCGGCCCGTCAGGAAGTCCAGGATCCAGTTGCAGAGGGAGGTGTTTAGTCCCAAGATCCTTAGCTTAGTGATGGGCTTTGAGGGTACTATGGTGGTGAACGCTGAGCTGTAGTCAATGAATAACATTCTCACATAGGTGCTCCTTTTGTCCAGGTGGGAAAGGGCAGTGTGGAGTGCAATAGAGATTGTGTCATCTGTGGATCTGTTTGGGCAGAATGCAAATTAGTGGGTCTAGGGTTTCTGGGATAATGGTGTTGATGTGAGTCATTACCAGCCTTTCAAAGCACTTCATGGCTACGAACGTGAGTGATAAGTCACATAATTATTTAGATTGCACACAGGTGGACATTATTTAAGTGTCACATGATCTGTCAGATGATCTCAGTATATTTACACCTGTTCTGAAAGGCTCCAGAGTCTGCAACACCACTAAGTAAGGGGCACCACCAAGCAAGCGGCACCATGAAGACCAAGGAGCTCTCCAAACAGGTCAGGGACAAAGTTGTGGAGAAGTACTATGGATTATATTATAGAAAATATCAGAAACCTTGAACATCCCACGGAGCACCATTAAATCCATTCTTAAAAAATTTTAAGAATATGGCACCACAACAAACCTGCCAAGAGAGGACCGCCCACCAAAACTCACGGACCAGGCAAGGAGGGCATTAATCAGAGAGGCAACAAAGATACTAAAGATAACCCTGAAGGAGCTGCAAAGCTCACACAGCAGAGATTGGAGTATCTGTCCATAGCACCACTTGAAGCCATACACTCCACAGAGCTGGGCTTTATGGAAGAGTGGCCAGAAAAAATCCATACCATGAAGACAAAAATAAGCAAACACGTTTGGTGTTCGCCAAAAGGCATGTGAGAGACTCCCCAAACAGTTGGAAGAAGGTACTCTGGTCAGATGAGACAAAAATTTAGGTTTTTGGCCATCAAGGAAAACGTTATGTCTGGCGCAAACCCAACACCTCTCATAACCCCGAGAACACCATCCCCACAGTGAAGCATGGTGGTGGCAGCATCATGCTGTTGGGGTGTTTTTCATCGGCAGGCACTGGGAAACTGGTCAGAATTGAAGGAATGATGGATGGCGCTAAATACAGGGAAATTCTTGAGGGAAACCTGTTTCAGTCTTCCAGAGATTTGAGACTGGAACAGAGGTTCACCTTCCAGCAGGAAAATGACCCTAAGCAGACTGCTAAAGCAACACTCGAATGGTTTAAGGGGAAACATTTAAATGTCTTGGAATGGCCTAGTCAAAGCCCAGACCTCAATCCAATTGAGAATCTGTGGTATGACTTAAAGATTGCTTTACACCAGTGCAACCCATCCAACTTGAAGGAGCTGGAGCAGTTTTGCCTTGAAGAATGGGCAAAAATCCCAGTGGCTAGATGTGCCAAGCTTATAGAGACATACCCCAAGATACTTGCAGCAGTAATTGCTGCATAAGGTGGCTCTTCAAAGTATTGACTTTGGGGTGGTGAATAATAATGCATTCTCAAGTTTTCTGTTTTTTAGTCTTATTTCTTGTCTGTTTCACAATGAAAAATATTTTGCATCTTCAAAGTGGTAGGCATGTTGTGTAAATCAAATGATACAAACCCCCCCAAAAATCTATTTTAATTCCAGGTTGTAAGGCAAAAAAACAGGAAAAATGCCAAGGGGGTGAATACTTTCGCAAGCCACTATATAAAATCTATTTTTCAAGAGATAGCGTTTCATAGTGACAGCTTCTTGGCAATAATGAGAGAGTTTTATTAACTGGAGCCGTGGAGCACCGGTTTATGGTCTGTGGCGTGAACGGGCAAAAACGGGGAGGGAGGAGCGCCCTTCTCAAATGGAACAGTAATCTGTGCCATTCGGTCATGGTGTCAACAAAGCAGCATGGTACATCGTTCAGAAACATAACATCTCTTCTACATAGAATATACTGTATGTTTTAATTTTCTAACTAGTTCTCATTGGGAAGGCAGATAAAAAGCTTTTTATCAAAAGCAATCACTTTTGCATGTGAAAACATGGAATCCTACTCATTACTCCACGTGCTTATTCTAGCCTAGGCTACGTAACTTTTACTTTGAGCCGACTTCGCCGTGGGCTTTGAGCGCAGAACCTTGCTCATGCCCAGGAGGCAGCCTCAATATGAAATCTGGATCAGAAGCTCATAGCAGTGAAGCATGACTTTTTTCCCCCAGTGAGTTTACTTCATCTTCAAAGTTCAATCTTTAAAGTTTAATGTTTTAAGACAAAAGCATAACTTTCCATCATTAAATCAACTTTATTCATTTATTTCTCAAATCAAATGAGAATCACATCCATAAATCATGAGATTTACTCTAATACCATATTTTACAACTATATTGTAGATCTTAACAGCTGGCTAACTACAATATCGTAATACGTTTGAAAGTAATAAATTATATTCTTTATTCGTAAATCAGGAAATTGTAATTGATTCAAGGTTTGTTATACCTTATCACAGGGATTAACAGGCCCTGTAAAGTTGCAGATATGGCTGCTTTTGTGTGTGGTATCTACACACATGATGAGGGTAGTAAGGTGCCTTAGTAAGTGAAATGTTTAATTATAGATATATTTTCACTGAGTGATTCCCTCTGGCTTTTTTCATGAGTCAGCATCCTCTCAAAATGTAGATGAATAACAACATGAAGTTATCTGCAAATGTTTGTTACCACATTAAATATGGACCTAAACATCTTCAGGTGAGCAACAAGAGTGGGCACACATTGCATTTCCATCAATGCGCTGACACATTCCTAAATCAAAGAAAAGGTGGGCAATCTCCCAGGGCCCTGAGACTTGGTTGTAAAGTAGTGTTTTGTGCAGTGTGGCTATTGGACCTGATTCTAGAGATTGGTTTTACTCTTGAGCAGTCCAAAGCAGAGCTGCATCCTGGGACTTTTTCCTAGTTGACTGACACCCCCATCCATTGTCTGGTTTATCGTAGTCCAATCTTGACAGAACTTTGAGTATCCTACAGCTGTCTGTGATGTACAGAATTATCCTTCAGACCAGTGATAGTGGAACAAAACATCCCCAGTAACATAGCAACTGATGACCTTTGAAAGAGCCCAACTTCATTGTGGGAATCTGTTTTCAGAGGTGCATAGAAATATGTCGATGTGCCCTTGAGCAAGGCACTGAACCCTAATTTCTCCTGTATGTCGCTCTGGATAACAGTGTCAGTACATGTAATCTTTTAGGGAAGAGGGACAATTTCTATGACTGGTGAAAAAAAAGATTTATAACAGAATAAATGTAAAGTATGTAAAAGGAACAGGAAATACAGCTGATATCACAAAAGCGACAAGGTTAAAATATGCTAATTCTAACTGTACGTATGTAGAGCAACATGGATAACGTGGAAGCATTTAATGTGCTTTTTGGCAGCATTTTCCATAAGTACACATTGTGTTCCATTGTGAAGATTTGGGCTTGCTGCACAAAGGTTTGCGAAAGTTGTGGTGGAATGTAAAAAAAAACAAAAAAACAACAGACATCAATCTTTCACCTGGCATCACCCTTTGGTAATAATGTTTTTGTCCTGTTGCAGTAGCAGGCCTGATTGATGATCCAGGGGAATTGTTTTCATCCATCATGTCTTGAGAGGCCAGGTCAGGAGCCAGGAAGGGGGGAACTAAGAAATCACAGGCTAACTCGTGATTGACCGTTGTGGGGGGGAGCAAATGTCAAGCCGCCCCTCTCTGTCTGGAGCCTGGTTTGATATGGTTTTGTTATACAAAAAAACTATACATTGATGTGCATTGGCTTTCTAATCTTAATCTCTTTTTTGTCTTTGTTTTTCACTGGCTGCTTATATATTGATATATTTTCTAAATCGTCCCCAAGTTCAATTCCAACAGGAGTTGTTCCTCAATCATTAGTGAATGATGACAATCAGTTGATAATTTGATGGGCATGCTCAGTAAAAGTGGTCATTCTTAGACATACTGTGATAACCTGGTCTCAGAGCATTTTGTATTATTCTGTATGTAAATCTGAAACACTCCATTTAGTATTCTATGTTATATGGTATGTATTCATTTGTGGATGTCCATCACCCATTTCGTATATGATGTGTTACAAATTACAATTTCTGTTATATTTTATGAATTTGTCAAAAACTTACAATATGTTACGAATTTTGAAAAATGTACAATATGTTATGTATTTGCTAAATGTATGATATGTTACGAATTCTAGCTAGGTGGCTAACATTAGCTAGGCTAGGGCTTTGGGCTAGGGTTTAGGGTTAAATTTAGAGTTAAGTTTAGGAATTAGGTTAGGGGAAGGGTTAGCTAAAAGTGGTAGGGAAAGGGGAAGGGCTCGCTAACATGCAGAGTAGATGCAAAATAACTGAAAACTAGTAAGTAGTTGAAAAGTTGCTAAAATGCTAAAGTTGTCCATGATGACCTTTGGGTTGCGAGATGTTCGCGTTATACACAAACCCATCCTCCCCATCCAATTAGCATAATACAAAAATCCCCATCAAAATCTGTTCGTTTAAGCTAAAACTCAGTTTTTTTGCATTGGATGCGTCAAAGCATCCACCTAAGGTGACAGACTTAGAGCAGGCTTTTGTCAGACCATGAGACATCCTGAAAATCGGTCTTCTCACAAAATCCTCTGTAGCATCTGAACGGTTTGGCCTACAAGTGTCTTGGGAATCTGTCTGAAGTCGGTACGGCTGATCTGCCAACTTCTATCTGTGGTGTCCACACAGTTTGGGCTATGCACAAATATGACCCCTCTGTGGAAAGGTGAGACTCTCGCAGTTGTTTTGCTTAAGGACACTAACACAAGTCTCACAAGAGTCGTCTGAAGATCCCCTGGTACCAGTTTAAACCTGAATGGAAGTGTATATGGAGAATGTTTACTGCCAAAATAAAGGGTTAAATAAACTCAGCAAAAAAGAAACATCCTCTCACTGTCAATTGTTTATTTTTGGCAAAGATTCAACAACTGAGACATAAACTGAACAAGTTCTACAGACATGTGACTAACAGAAATTGAAAAATGTATCCCTGAACAAAGGGGGAGTCAAAATCAAAAGCAACAGTCAGTATCTGGTGTGGCCACCAGCTGCATTAAGTGCTGTTGTGCATCTCCTCCTCATGGACTGCAACAGATTTGCCAGTTCTTGCTGTGAGATGTTACCCCACTCTTCCACCAAGGCACCTGCAAGTTCCCGGACATTTCTGACGGGAATGGCCATAGCCCTCACCCTCCGATCCAACAGTGCTCAATGGGATTGAGATCCGGGCTCTTCGCTGGCCATGGCAGAACACTGACATACCTGTCTTGCAGGAAATAATGCACAGAACAAGCAGTATGGCTGGTGGCATTGTCATGCTGAAGGGTCATATCAGGATGAGCCTGCAGGAAGGGTACCAGATGAGGGAGGAGGATGTCTTCCCTGTAACGCACAGTGTTGAGATTGCCTGCAATGACAACACGCTCAGTCCGATGATGCTGTGACACACCACCCCAGACCATGACGGACCCTCCACCTCCAAATTGATCCCGCTTCAGAGTATAGGCCTCGGTGTAACGCTCATTCCTTTAAAGATTAATGCAAATCCGACCATCACCCATGGTGTGACAAAACCGTGACTCGTCAGTGAAGAGCACTTTTTGCCAGTCCTGTCTGGTCCAGCGACGATGGGTTTGTGCCCATAGGCGACGCTGTTGCCGGTGATGTCTGGTGAGGACCTGCCTTACAACAAGCCTACAAGCCCTCAGTCCAGCCTCTCTCAGCCTATTGCGGTAAGTCTGAGCATTGATGGAGGGATAGTGCATTGCTGGTGTAACTCAGGCAGTTGTTGTTGCCATCCTGTACCTGTCCCACAGGTGTGATGTTCGAATGTACCGATCCTGTGAAGGTGTTGTTACACGTGGTCTGTCACTGCGAGGACGATCAGCTGTCCGTCCTGTCTCCCTGTAGCGCTGTCTTAGCCGTCTCACAGTACAGACATGGCAATTTATTGCCCTAGCCACATCTGCAGTCCTCATGTCTCTTTGCAGCATGCCTAAGGCAATTTCACACAGATGAGCAGGGACCCTGGGCATCTTTCTTTTGGTGTTTTTCAGAGTCAGTAAAAAGGCCTCTTTAGTGTCCTACGTTTTCATAACTGTGACCTTAATTGCCTACCGTCTGTAAGCTGTTAATGTCTTAACGACCGTTCCACAGGTGCATGTTCATTAATTGTTTATGGTTCATTGAACAAGCATGGGAAACAGTGTTTTTAAACCCTTTACAATAAAGATCTATGAAGTCATATGGATTTTACCAATTATCTTTGAAAGACAGGGTCCTGAAAAAGGGATGTTTCTTTTTTTGCTGAGTTTACATGTATTTAATATATATATATAAAAGTAATAATAAGATATAGGACAGACATTTCAGAGCAAACTTCCTTCCTGAAGCTCTTATTCAAGGTTTTGTATGTGCTAATACCAGTAAGGCCAAATACCTATATATACCTATATATATATATATATATATACATACATACATACATACATACATACTTCAAAGTGTCTTAAAATCAAAATCAAATTGCTAATTGATCCTTGGTATGACCTTCTTAAAACAATTCCATACAGCTTAGTAGAGCCCCTCTGTAACGTTCGTCTGGTGGTGTATGAACGGACCAAGGCGCAGCGGGTGATGAATACATAACGATTTATTTCAAAACAGACGAAACACTGACAAAACACTAGAACAAACTACAAAACAATAAACGAAGGCAACAGACCTGAAACAAACGAACTTACATATAGACGAAGGACGCAAGAACAGGAACAGACTACCTAAAACGAACGAACAAACGAAACAGTCCCATGTGGATTACACAGACACAGGAACAATCACCCTCAAACAAACAGTGTGAAAACACCTACCTTAATATGGCTCTCAATCAGAGGAAATGAAAACCACCTGCCTCTAATTGAGAGCCATATCAGGTCACCCTATTAACCAACATAGAAACACATAACATAGACTACCCACCCAAACTCACGCCCTGACCGTCAAACACATACAAAATAACAGAAAACAGGTCAGGAACGTGACACCCTCCTCCCCCGCCGCAGACAGGGCTTAGACTTTTACGGGTTAACTGCATGCTGATGTACAGAGGGGAATCCTACGAAGCAAGCTTGATCGACTCAGGGTTTTTTAAAGCTTTAGTTAGCTTCACTTTCCAGGTCAGGTTTCATCCGTACTACAACGGTGGATATTGCTTGTCCACCTGCCACTAACTCTAGCAGGCTTGTAACTGTCCATGCATTGTCGCACATGGCTAGTCGAGAAAGCCAAACTCTTCATTGAGACAATGCTGAAACATCAATCTATGGGTGAATCTGTGACACATTTTTATTTGTTCTGAAATCAAAATTAAATAAAATGTATCTTCAGCAGGATATGAAATAGGCTTTTAGAAGTGCCATGTTAATTGTATTACTTATTGTTAATGCCAACTTTTGTTTTATTACCTATATTTAATTTGGCAAGTCAGTTAAAGACAAATTCTTATTTTCAATGACGGCCTAGGAACAGTGGGTAGATGGGTAGATGGGCCTTGTTCAGGGGCAGAACGACAGATTTGTACCTTGTCAGCTCGGGGATTCAACCTTGCAACCTTTCGGTTACTAGTCCAATGCTCTAACCACTAGGCTGCGCTGCCGCCCCAAACATGTGTAAATATATAACTTTGGTGTGCTTTGGTGTGCTTATCAATGCACGAGCACTCCTATCGATAAAAATAATTGTATTAAGTCATAGAAAAGTGTTACTGTGTGTGAGGTTTAAAATGCATTCTGTTATTACTAAATGTTTTATATGATATATATTAACATTACTGTAAAAAAATAACGGATTAATAAAATATTTAAATCAGTAGTCTTCCTCAAATGAAGTGGATGAAGCAATCTTTGCAAGAGGGAAGGAATTGGATTTCATTGGCCCTCAACTAGAGGTCAACCGATTAATCGGCAAGTTTTCATAACAATCTGTAATCTGCATTTTTGGACGCCGATTACATGGCATTCCACGAGGAAACTGTGTGGCAGGCTGACCACCTGTTACGCGAGTGCAGCAAGGAGCCAAGGTAAGTTGTGGGCTAGCATTAAATTGACCTTATAAAAAACATTAAATCTTTATATAATCACTAGTTAACTACACATGGTTGATGATATTACTAGGTTAAAACCTCTACTTCCACACAATCCCGGATCCGGGAGCACCCCCATCAGTAAAAAAGCTGACTAGCATAGCCTAGCATAGCGTCACAAGTAAATACTAGCATCTAAATATCATTAAATCACAAGTGTAAGACACCAGATGAAAGATACACATCTTGTGAATCCAGCCATCATTTCTGATTTTTAAAATGTTTTACAGGGAAGACACAATATGTAAATCTATTAGCTAACCACGTTAGCAAAAGACACCACTTTTTTTACTCCACCATTTTTTTCCTGCTTAGGTAGCTATCACAAATTCGACCAAATAAAGATATAAATAGCCACTAACCAAGAAACAACTTCATCAGATGACAGTCTGATAACATATTTATTGTATAGCATATGTTTTGTTAGAAAAATGTGCATATTTCAGGTATAAATCATAGTTTACCATTGCAGCCACCATCACAACTCTCACCAAAGCGACTAGAATAACTACAGAGAGCAACGTGAATTACCTAAATACTCATCATAAAACATTTCTGAAAAATACACAGCGTACAGCAAATGAAAGACCAAGATCTTGTGAATCCAGCCAATATTTCAGATTTTTTAAGTGTTTTACAGCGAAAACACAATATAGCATTATATTAGCTTACCACAATAGCCAGAAACACAAGCCATTTACCAGCAGCAAAGGTTAGCGATCGTAACAAACAAGCAAAAGATATATAATTTTTGACTAACCTTCATAAACTTCTTCAGATGACAGTCCTGTAACATCATATTACACAATGCATATAGGGTTTGTTCGAAAATGTGCATATGTAGCGGCACAAATCGTGGTTATACAATGTGATTAGTAGGCAAACTTCAAGCAATCTGTCCGGCGCCATCTTGGAGAGGCACCTAATCTAATCGATAACTAATCATAAACTTGACTAAAAAATACAGGTTGGACAGCAAATGAAAGATACATTAGTTCTTAATGCAACCGCTGTGTTAGATTTTTAAAATTAACGTTACTACTACATACAGCGTGCTCTAAAGCGAGACCGCACCGAAATTCATGGCGGAATTATTGTTTAACATTTTTCAACATAAATACGAATTAACAGCATAAAGACTTCTTACTATTTGACGAGGTTCCATCAGAATCTTGGGCAAGGTGTCCTTTCTCCAGAACAATCGTCTTTTGGTTGAAAGATGTCCTCTTCTCCTGTAGAAATAGCAGCTAACGCTAGCTATGTGCCGGAGAGGTGTCCAACTCGTGATAGCGCGTGACAAAGAAATTTCAGAAAATCGCAATAAACTGATATAAACTGCTATAAGTCGGTTTAAATTAACTACCTTATGATGTCTTTAACACCTATAACGAATAAAAACATGACCGGATATATCTAAGGCCTATAACCGGAGCGTTCTAGAGCCACAGCCAGATGTCCTTCCTGCGTCAGAGCGAAGTGAACAAAGGCCGTACACTTTGTTCCCAGGCTATTTATAACCTCTCAGTTCTGCCTAGCAACCCCATTTCAACTCTCACTATTCACTGACACCCAGGGGAAGACGTATGCAGTGCATCTCAACCAATAGAAGACAGGCAAATTAATAAACTGACCTGGAAACAGCTTGCAGATTTCAGCATTCTCACATCCTCATAGGAAAAGTGCTCCAACTCCTGTTCTGTTTCACTCACAGATATAATTCAAACGGTTTTAGAAACTAGAGAGTGTTTTCTATCCAATAGTAATAATAATATGCATATTGTACGAGCATTGAGTACGAGGCAGTTTAATTTGGGAACGAAATTATTACAAAGTGCAAATAGCACCCCCTATTGAGAAGAAGTTTTAACTAGCTTGTCCTGTGTTACATATAATCAATGCAGTGCCTGCTAATTTATCATCGAATCACAGTCTACTTCGCCAAACAGGTGATGTTTTAACAAAAGCGCATTCGCGAACAAAGCACAATCGTTGCACGACTGTACTTAACCATAAACATCAATGCCTTTCTTAAAATCAATACACAGAAGTATATTTTGTTAAACCTGCATATTTAGTTAAAATAAATTAATGTTAGCAGGTAATATTAACTATGGAAATTGTGTCACTTCTCTTGCGTTTATTGCACGCAGAGTCAGGGTATATGCAACAGTTTGGGCCGCCTGGCTCGTTGTGAACTAATTTACCAGAATTTTACATAATTATGACATAACATTGAAGGTTGTGCAATGTAACAGCAATATTTAGACTTAGGGTTGTCAAACGTTCGATAAAATACGGACGGTTCTGTATTTCACTGAAAGAATAAACATTTGTTTTCGAAATTATCATTTCCTGATTTGACCATATTAATGACCAATGGCTCGTATTTCTGTGTTTATTATATTATAATTAAGTATATGATTTGATATTTGTTAGAGCAGTCTACCTGAGCGGTGGTAGGCAGCAGCAATAATCGGTATCGGTATCGGCGTTGGAAAATAATAATCGGTCGACCTCTATCCTCAACTCATGGCTCAGTCATTTAATTCAGGGTAAGTGGAGGTAGCCGTGAGTTAGCCTGTCATGGAGTAGGTTAGTTCTGAAGGATTAGTTGCCAAACAAATGTACCTGGCTAAAAGGTGAGTCACTTTCGTATGACCAGTTATTCCAAGGTGAACCAATTGACTTGCCCAAAATTACCTCGTTAACTCCTCAAACCTGCTTCGTGGGATACCACTCAAGCCAGTGCTGAATCAATATTCAAAATAATTCACAGCTAATCTCTGTCAAAATGATTGATTCTGGCTGTATCATTTTGCACATGTTAAGAACACTCCATTCCAATGTCGTTAGAAATTTGAGTAGAATTTGAAAATGGCACACATTTTAGAGTTGTTGGAAACCCCAACAAAACATATACAACCAACACAAGACTATCCAGTTCTGGAAATGACAATAGGTAATGGAACGGTGCACATGTCTTAGTGTGTAGTGGACCTGAAGCTTCCCATCCACTCTTCTGCTTGCTCTACTAAACCAATAGTTCTATTATTTGAAAAAGGCACTTAAGATTGAATTAACACACAAGGAAATGCATACCAGCGAGCTGAGAACTATACTGCCCATTTAACAGGCTTTTATCACATTACATAGTCATTGCAGCATGAGGATGGGTAGATAATTGCACAATGAATCAATTGCAATCCTTTACTTTCTGGATGCAGGATTATAATGAAAACCAAGCCAAATGAGGACCTGTCAAATGGTTTGTGTACACAAACAACACGATTAATTGCCCTCTTTTCTGCAACAAGGGCATTCGTAACTCAAATTGAGTAATGCTTAGATATTGAAAATGTAATGTTGCTTTGGCCTTGCTCAATCAATGTAACTTAAAATTGAGTGCAAAAAAAGAAGTCAATAAATACCAGAAATTAATATCTGACTGATTGACGTTGTGTTAAACCATCTGGGAGCTAGTTTTTTTCCACGTGTGGCAGGTTTTATTATCGACAAGTAACTGATATTTATACCCATACTACAGTGTGAGCACATCTGAAACACAATAGCCGTACTA
Organism: Salvelinus namaycush; assembly: GCF_016432855.1. NCBI lineage: Eukaryota > Metazoa > Chordata > Actinopteri > Salmoniformes > Salmonidae > Salvelinus > Salvelinus namaycush. The sequence continues at coordinate 11,137,236 of NC_052325.1, forward strand.
GGACCATATGGAAAGAGCTATATGAGGATGGGCTCATATAGCTGGAATAGATTCAATGGAGTGGAGTCAAACACGTGGTATCCATATGTTTGATGTGTTTAATACTGTTCCATGTATTCCATTCCAGCCCTTCCAATGAGCCCATCCTCCAATAGGTCCTCCCACCAGCCTCCTCCGATTCCAACCGGTTTCCTCTCTGTGTGTTGCTGCAATAAATCATGTTTTGACAGCAACTCTTGAATTTAATAGTGCAACGTTGTTACTTCTGTCCCTCTCCTCGCCCAAACCTGGGCTTGAACCAGAGACCCTCTGAACACATTGACAAAAGTCAGCCTCGAAGCATCGTTACCTTTCGCTCCATAAAAACTGCAGCCCCCGCACAGCAAGGGAAACAACTACATCAAGGTCTCAGAGTGAGTGACGTCATCCATTGACACGTTATTAGCGCGTACTGCTAACTAGCTTTCACACAGGTTAAAATGGCATGGCGGGCGGTGTATCTGGTATAGTGAAAGAGCTTCCCACTGGGCACACACTGGTTGAATCAACAACAAAAATCACGTCATTTCAATGAAATTACGTTGAACCAACATGGAATAGACGTTGAATTGACGTCTGTGGCCAGTTGGTTGTGTTAGAGTAATCCGTCAGAGACCATGACATTCGAGAGTTCAACGATCAAAATGATCTTATCCAAGAACCAGGGGATTGTGTCTCACATTTTTTTTAAATTATCCAGACAAAGCTGAACAAATGATGTTGAGATCTTATCCATTGCTTGCTTTGCTAAGGTGAAATGTATCATATTTTCCTGGATTGTGGTTACTGCAGTGACCTCCTTTTGGCATCTACTTCAGACATTCAAGTTTCAGACTGTAACCTGGTAGCAGTGTTAGACTTGGCCTTAGGAAACACTCTTTGGAAATCAAATAGGCAGACATTTGATGGACACCATCATTCTCTTCCATTCTCTTAAAATGTGTTATGCTGGTTTACCATTTGCCAGTAAATGTAAAAAAAAATTATTCAGTGATTACCTTAGGAGACAAAAGAGGAGACAAAAACATTAGTAAATTGCTGATGCTTGTGGTTAGGTACCATGCATTATGTTAGTGGCACAGTATCCGTAACAACTATTATTTAAATGGGGATGTGACACCATAAATCAATAGTCTGATAACGCAGAAATTCAAGGTTTTAAAGGATTTACACAGACATGCTTGCCTTTAGAATATATTATAGAAGCAGTGTTTTAGCAATATGTGGCTAGGTAAGACTGGAAATTGTTATTTTTCTTTAAACTTTATTTAACTAGGCACGAACAAATTCTTATTTTCAATGACAGCCTAGGAACAGTGGGTTAACTGCCTTGTTCAGGGGCAGAACAACAGTTTTTTACTTGTCAGCTCTGGGATTTGATCATGCAATCTTTCGGTTACTAGTCCAACGCTCTAACCAATAGCCTACATACCGCCCCAAATTAAGGTAGAGATAGTACAAAACACAAGCTTTCATATTCAAGGTGAGGCCATAAATGAATACTGGGTAGATCACACAATCAATTTCATGTAGATGGTGCCAATCAGTCCTATTGATTTCTGATTGAGGCCTAACATGTATAGTAGGAGACAGAGAACATGTAGCAGAGAATATGGACTCAGTTCGACTTGAAACCATTGTATGGCGAACTACCTCTTTAAGAGCCTTCTCTAAAGTTTAGCGTTTAGTCGCTTAATAAAAGTAATTCAAGCAAATACCAATTTATACAGCTCAAAGGAGAACGCATTAATAAAATATATTGTTTGATCGTTGTTGTTGAATTTGGGATTGATCTTGGGTATTTTGCATAATTTCCTTTCAGATATTTTGCTCAGGAAACCTACCCCATTAATCACAAAGATGGCAACCCTCAACTTTATTCATCAATATGGCGTAAACTCTTAAAATGAAAAAGTTACATTGTTTTTTATTCCATTTATCTCACAGTTAAAGAGACAGATGAAGCGATTAATGGGTAGATAAGATCAAATACCAGAACTTTATAGGCTGACATCACACACAGGAATATTAATAATGAACTTGTTTAAAAATAAACATCCTCACAGATATGAAAAGAAAGCTGCTATGTAACAAAGTGTGGAATCCTGTGTGATATCTCATGTTTCATACGGTGTTCAATCAAGGCATGATTTTTATGGTCAAATTAAGTGATACAATTAACACCTACATAAGTTAACCAGAGCCAAAAGGTATACTGTTACGAATAATTACACTAAAGTTGACCTTATTGTAATGATTAGGTAAAAGTTGGTGTGTATCTTATTAGCTTATTATGGCAAGTACAGTACTTTCCCAGCATGCCACTGACTTGTCTTTCCTGAGGGTAAGGGACGTCAGAAATGATCTCTTGGTAGTCCAGTAGCCATTCCCGCAGGCACCTCTCCCTCACACACTGGCTGTATGGCTGGCCGGAGAAGCAACCTTCGAAGAGCTAGTGAACTTGTAACAGTCCGATCAAGGGCAGAATAGAAATCGACTCCTCATTAAATCTGTGAGGGTGTAAAAATCATTGGTCCTTCAGGACTGACCAAGGAATGCCTTTATGCTATGGTTCAACCTTTTTTAATTTACCCTAATCTGCGATCAGAGTGACCATTATTAAATGGCCTTATGAATCGACCGCATGTGTATATTTCACTCACATGGATCTGGGTCCGCAAGTGTAGCTAAAGGACAAAGCATCACCCAGTGTAACAGTCCTTTAGCTGGAACCTATGTTGGCAGTATTTTAAATGACCTCTGTTCATCAGGCATTGGTAGGGAAAGAGGCCGTGCACAATCCAGCTCCATGCCCTCATGGATGGTAACTGTGATTGTCTTATCAGAGGTTTTCTGTCTATTAGTGTGACAAAAGTACATCATTAAAAGTGGTATCTGTGCTCACAGCGCCTGCGTCCTTTTGATGTGTTTTCAAATCAAGTTTTGAATATCAAAGTGAGTTTATGTGAAACTCAAAAAACGTTTTGCTTAATTTTCAACAAAAAAAGTCCCTTCTTTGGAAGAAAAATACTGTTATAATTTAAATCACAAGATGCTATAAATAAAGCTCCTAGAAGTTGAGTAGGATTATTTAACTCTGAAAGTTTGTCAAACAGACAGAGAGGCAGCAAAAGAATCTGTGAACTTCACATTTCCCTTCACTCATTTCCACTTTTCCCTTTGACCCTGAAGTAAGAGGGATAAAATGCATATTTAACTGATAAACTCCTAGATGCAAGCAGGTACATTAAGGTGGTAGGGAACAGGGCTGAGCAGCAAAGATCACTCAGGTCCTTCCAGTAGGACTCTCCTTCCCCCTTTTCCCATGTTCTTAAGTGATAACAGCCACAGCCAATATTCACGCTTCATTTAATTTCATTATCGCGTCTCATTCGCCTCATCGCCTCAGTTCCCAGGCTACCCTTTCATCTCAGCATGTATAAATCACTCATAGACAGCATCCATAATAGGGGGTTTCTAATCCAAGGTTTGTGAAACCAATTTACCGTCCTCCTAAAGAATTTGCTAGAGAGAAAATGCGCTACTATACACGCATGCATGGTAGATGCAATTTATTTCATGCCTCACCTGTAATTTTCACATGTGGTTTTCACTTACGCATATGTGCATAATGATTATATGCATACTTTTTATCTCAATTATGATCATGATGATGATTATAGTGATGATTATACTGTATGTGGGCAACAAAACATTTAACACAAATCGTCCATTGATATCAAGGCATTGTTTATGCAAAGGCTTGAGATACTCATACACATCTCAACAAAAGACTTGGCCAAGTATGATAAAGGTTGTCTTTGGGAGAACAAAATAACATTTGACAAACCTCATTTGGGGATATGGGGTAACGTCTAAAGGTCACTGTTTCCTTGGCCCCTCATATGTCATAATTTGGAGGTTTCATTGAATGTCACCTGGTCAGATGGAGCATGGGTTGGCTTCCCCACACCAGATCTTAAAACACTAATGGTCTAGAGTTGTGATCAATAACATTTAGCCTAGCAGACCATACTGCTCCTTGTCCTCTACTTTCCTGCTGACCTTGACTTCATACAACCTGGAAATTGTAGCTGCCATAAAATAGTTATAATAATAACAATTGCTTTCTCCTTCACAGGGCAGCATGGACTCCAGGTTTCTCAACAGGGGACCCGCTGTGTGTGCAGGTTTTCATTTTCAACCAACCACTCTGAGTTTAACATGGTTCAATTAAATTGCCACAGTTGGACTATTTGAAGTATTACCGGTAGCTATTTGAAAGCTTCCAGGTGTTATTTTAATTTTGGACACTATTTCAAAGACATATTGTGAGTCAGACTGTTACCCTTAAGCATTTCGACTTACTAATTAGTGTCTAATTGATGCTCAGCAGGAATAAAACTCATTATACTTACTGAGAAGCACAAATGTATGCCTACTAGACTCTATAAATTACTGGCTTGTTTGGTTCATAGGACCATAACAGAGATAAAGAAAACTGAAGCAAAACATATTATAATTCAGGAGAGATTAAAATTGTAAAAGACATTTCAAAGCTTAATTTTGTATTACACTGGGTCTTTAAACTGGCTTATTTCATTTATTAACTAGGCAAGTCAGTTAAGAACAAATTCTTACTTACAATGACAGTCTACCCTGGCGACGCTGGGCAAATTGTGCACTGCCCTATGGGACTCACAATCACGGGCGGGATGTGATACAGCCTGGAATTGAACTAGGGACTGTAGTGACACCTCTTGCACTGAGATGCAGTGCCTTAGACCACTGCGCCACTCGGGAGAAAGTAGGAGTGGGTGTAGTTGTCTTCCATTGGCAGAAAAGGTGTGACTTTGTCTTAAAGTCTAGTGAAATTGATCTGGCACAAAGTGACGGATATTGCAAGCATCTACTTATTAAAGGAGACATCTAATCCCTCCAGCTGACCCCTATCAAGCTCCTAGCAGTGTTGCTTACAGCAGTCACTGACACTAGTCTAATGGCACATGGCATTTTCCAGTTGGACCTTGCTAGGCCTTCACATTTTGTCACTGGATACAAGGAGGCAGTTTAACTTAAACACGGTTCACTCCAGGGTCAGTATGGACATTTGGAAGGGATTAAGATGGCAAGATAGACCGATTGAAAGGTATACTGATAATGTCTAAGGATCTTGTGCAAAAAGTACTGGACTTTTAACAGAAATAGCTGTGTGATTTATGAGGACATGACTGTTGAGGAGGAAGACCTCAGGAGAAAGGCCAAGGCTTTTACAGTTAGGCCCTCATAATAGTGCAAAATACTACAATTACACCAATTCATAGCCAATCTCCTCAGAACACTTGACCACTGTGTAAAGTACATCAGTCGGTGAGAAATGTGCTCCACTTTACTGAGGCAGGCTAATTATTAATGTGCTGTCATAATTGCATCCAAGGATGTAGCCTCGACCTCCCAGTACTCCTTAAGTACACTCCAGACATTTTCATTTAACAGTCAGCTAGCTTCACACTCTGGAATTGGGTGGCATGCTAACTATTATGAATTATACATTTTGGAACAGTAACTTTCAAACCAATTGTTTATGGTCATTTGATTAAAAGAAATGATGGCTGCCATAGAAAACATATTCAGTATGCAGGCACCTCTGTTCACTGTAAAACTTAAATTATTAACATTTTCTGAAAAGAAAACTATTTCAACAAAGTAATTTCAACACAATTAGAGTTTAATCAGTTCTTCAAGTCAGATTACCACAAATATGATTCAATCATCATATGAGAAAATCATTTGAAATAGTTTGAATTGTTTACCACAACATACGTTTACATCATAAGCATAAAGTTGACAGTTGGCACTTGGCTTGGTACTTCTGCTGTTCTGCTTCTGACAACATGCAGAATACCTAGAGCTGAGTGTTCAGACATGTAATCAGAAGCTAGCAAGAGAGGCAAGCATTTGATTGCAGAGAATTGTTTTGTCTATCCCCAAGGTCACACTCTGCTGAATATAGCTCATAACAAGCCACACTGAATCTAATCAATTAAAACAGAATCAAAAACTGTCCATATCAGAGGAGAGAAAACAAAAAACATCCCTTGGTGAACCCGTCTGGTCTGAGAATGAGAATAATTCCAGAGTTCAATCAGCCGTAATGTGTATGCTGTATCAGAGTTGTTAAATGTATTGATTTTGACACACCTGTTTGTTCTTCTTATGGACATTGAGCATCCAAATGTTAAGCTGACAAATCATCATGTATGGTAAAATGATATGACCTCCTAAAGTGATTCTTATAGTGGACATAATTAACTTCTTCACATGTTACACAAGAGGGAAAAAGAGCCTTCAAAATGAATATTACGCTTTTCATTTTTGGGCATCTTTATGCATGATTGGCCCAGCTGTGGCTTGGAGATGAGGAATCTACAACCATGTATTAATCCAGCCAATCACAAACTCACTCAGAGTAGGACTGTTCTAATGAAATTGTTATTAGCCTCCAAGCATTTATCAGTAACACAATGCCCCGGAAGTTGGAAAGGTTCAGGGAACTTCCAAATGAGGTAGATCATCTCTGTAAGCAACTTTAACATCAGCATTAAACTGTGACTTCAACTGGATCTACTTGTAAATTGTATGGTCTGATAGCAGTTAATGTATTCAAATCAAATCAAATTGTATTAGTCACATGCGCCGAATACTTACAACCCCTTAATCAACAACGCAGTTCAAGAAATAGACTTAAGAAAATATATATATTTTTTTAGAAAGTAACACAATAGGCTATATACAGGTCAATGTGCGGGGGTACAGGTTAGTCAAGGTAATTTGTACATGTAGGTAGGGATAAAGTTACTATTCATAGATAATAAACAGCGAGTAGCAGCAGTATAAAAACAAGGGAGGGTCAATTTAATGTTAATTGTTCAGCAGTCTTATGGCTTGGGGGTAGACGCTGTTCAGGAGCCTTTTGGACCTGGACTTGAAAATGTCAGTGAAGACACTTGCCAGTTGGTCTGTGGATGCTCTGAGTACACGTCTTGGCAATCCGGCCTTGTGAATGTTGACCTGTTTAAAGGTCTTGTTCACATCGACTATGGAGAGCGTGATCACACAGTCGTCCAGAACAGTTGGTGCTTTCATGCATGCTTCAGTGTTGCTTGCCACAAAGCGAGCATAAAAGGCATTTAGCTCGTCTGGGAGGCTAACGTCACTGGGCAGCCCGCGGCTTGGTTTCCCTTTGTAGTCCGTAAAAGTTTGCAAGCCCTGCCACATCTGATGAGCGTCAGAGCCGGTGTACTAGGATTCAATCTTGGTCCTGTATTGACGCTTTGCCTGTTTGATGGTTCATCTGAGAGCATAGCAGGATTTCTTATAAGCGTCCGGATTAGTGTCCCGCTCCTTGAAAGCGACAGCTCTAGCCTTTAGCTCAATGTGGATGTTGCCTGTAATCCGTGGCTTCTGGTTGGGATATGTACGTGTGGTCACTGTGAGGTAGATGTTATCGATGTACTTATTGATGAACCCGGTGACTGAGGTGGTATACTCCTCAATGCCATTGGATGAATACCGGAACACATTCCAGTCTGTGCAAGCAAAACATTCATGTAGCATAGCATCCGCATCATCTGACCACTTCCGTATTGAGCGAGTCACTGGTACTTCCTGATTTAAGTTTAGCTTGTAAACAGGAATCAGGAGGATAGAATTATGGTCAGATTTTCCAAATGGAGAGCGAGGGAGAGCTTTGTATACGTCTCTGTGTGTGGAGTAAAGATGGTCTAGAGTTATTTTTCTTCCTATGATTGCACATGTAAAAAGCTTGTAGAAATTAGGTAAAATGGATTTAAATTTGCATGCATCAAAGTCCCCAGCCACTAGGAGCCCTGTTCCTGGATGAGCATGTTCTTGTTTACTTATGGCCATATATAGCTCATTGAGTGATGTCTTAGTGCCAGCATTGGTTTGTTGTGGTAAATAGACGGCTACGAAAAATGTAGATGAAAACTCTCTAGGTAGATAGTGTGGTCTACAGCTTATCATGATGTACTCTGTCTCATGCAAGCAACACCTCAAGACTTCCTTAATACTCTTCTGATATCCAGAAGCTTTCTTCGGTCATAAGAGATGGTAGCAGCAACATTATGTTTCAAATAAGTTACAAACAATGCGGAAAAAAAACACAAAATAGCACAGTTGGTTAGGAGCCTGACAAAAGGCAGCCATCGCCTCCGGTGCCATTATATCCATTCCAGGCAAATTGAAACAAGGAATGACACACGTCTAGTGGGTCACACTCACACTATAGTAGTAAAAACATCTAGTGGGTCACACTCACACTATAGTAGTAAAAACATCTAGTGGGTCACACTCACACTATAGTAGTAAAAACATCTAGTGGGTCACACTCACACTATAGTAGTAAAAACATCTAGTGGGTCACTCACACTATAGTAGTAAAAACGTCTAGTGGGTCACACTCACACTATAGTAGTAAAAACGTCTAGTGGGTCACTCACACTATAGTAGTAAAAACATCTAGTGGGTCACTCACACTATAGTAGTAAAAACATCTAGTGGGTCACACTCACACTATAGTAGTAAAAACATCTAGTGGGTCACACTCACACTATAGTAGTAAAAACATCTTGTGGGTCACACTCACACTATAGTAGTAAAAACATCTAGTGGGTCACACTCACACTATAGTAGTAAAAACATCTAGTGGGTCACACTCACACTATAGTAGTAAAAACATCTAGTGGGTCACTCACACTATAGTAGTAAAAACATCTAGTGGGTCACACTCACACTATAGTAGTAAAAACACCTAGTGGGTCACTCACACTATAGTAGTAAAAACATCTAGTGGGTCACTCACACTATAGTAGTAAAAACATCTAGTGGGTCACACTCACACTATAGTAGTAAAAACATCTAGTGGGTCACACTCACACTATAGTAGTAAAAACATCTTGTGGGTCACACTCACACTATAGTAGTAAAAACATCTAGTGGGTCACTCACACTATAGTAGTAAAAACATCTAGTGGGTCACACTCACACTATAGTAGTAAAAACACCTAGTGGGTCACTCACACTATAGTAGTAAAAACATCTAGTGGGTCACACTCACACTATAGTAGTAAAAACATCTAGTGGGTCACTCACACTATAGTAGTAAAAACATCTAGTGGGTCACTCACACTATAGTAGTAAAAACATCTAGTGGGTCACACTCACACTATAGTAGTAAAAACATCTAGTGGGTCACACTCACACTATAGTTGTAAAAACATCTAGTGGGTCACACTCACACTATAGTAGTAAAAACGTCTAGTGGGTCACACTCACACTATAGTTGTAAAAACATCTAGTGGGTCACACTCACACTATAGTAGTAAAAACGTCTAGTGGGTCACACTCACACTATAGTAGTAAAACGTCTAGTGGGTCACGCTCACACTATAGTAGTAAAAACATCTAGTGGGTCACTCACACTATAGTAGTAAAAACGTCTAGTGGGTCACTCTCACACTATAGTAGTAAAACGTCTAGACGGTCACTCACACTATAGTAGTAAAAACATCTAGTGGGTCACTCACACTATAGTAGTAAAAACATCTAGTGGGTCACTCACACTATAGTAGTAAAAACCTCTAGTGGGTCACACTCACACTATAGTAGTAAAAACGTCTAGTGGGTCACTCTCACACTATAGTAGTAAAACGTCTAGACGGTCACTCACACTATAGTATTAAAAACGTCTAGACGGTCACTCACACTATAGTAGTAAAACGTCTAGACGGTCACTCACACTATAGTAGTAAAAACGTCTAGTGGGTCACACTCACACTATAGTAGTAAAACGTCTAGACGGTCACTCACACTATAGTAGTAAAAACATCTAGTGGGTCACACTCACACTATAGTAGTAAAAACATCTAGTGGGTCACACTCACACTATAGTTGTAAAAACATCTAGTGGGTCACACTCACACTATAGTAGTAAAAACGTCTAGTGGGTCACACTCACACTATAGTTGTAAAAACATCTAGTGGGTCACACTCACACTATAGTAGTAAAAACATCTAGTGGGTCACTCACACTATAGTAGTAAAACGTCTAGTGGGTCACACTCACACTATAGTAGTAAAAACATCTAGTGGGTCACTCACACTATAGTAGTAAAAACGTCTAGTGGGTCACTCTCACACTATAGTAGTAAAACGTCTAGACGGTCACTCACACTATAGTAGTAAAAACATCTAGTGGGTCACACTCACACTATAGTAGTAAAAACGTCTAGTGGGTCACACTCACACTATAGTAGTAAAACGTCTTGTGGGTCACTCTCACACTATAGTAGTAAAACGTCTAGACGGTCACTCACACTATAGTAGTAAAAACGTCTAGTGGGTCACACTCACACTATAGTAGTAAAACGTCTAGACGGTCACTCACACTATAGTAGTAAAAACATCTAGTGGGTCACACTCACACTATAGTAGTAAAAATATCTAGTGGGTCACACTCACACTATAGTAGTAAAAACGTCTAGTGGGTCACTCACACTATAGTAGTAAAAACATCTAGTGGGTCACACTCACACTATATTAGTAAAAACATCTAGTGGGTCACACTCACACTATAGTAGTAAAAACGTCTAGTGGGTCACACTCACACTATAGTTGTAAAAACATCTAGTGGGTCACTAACACTATAGTAGTAAAAACATCTAGTGGGTCACACTCACACTATAGTAGTAAAAACATATAGTGGGTCACACTCACACTATAGTAGTAAAAACATCTAGTGGGTCACTCACACTATAGTAGTAAAAACATCTAGTGGGTCACACTCACACTTTAGTAGTAAAATCATCTAGTGGGTCACTCACACTATAGTAGTAAAAACATCTAGTGGGTCACTCACACTATAGTAGTAAAACGTCTAGACGGTCACTCACACTATAGTAGTAAAAACATCTAGTGGGTCACACTCACACTATAGTAGTAAAAACATCTAGTGGGTCACACTCACACTATAGTAGTAAAAACACCTAGTGGGTCACACTCACACTATAGTAGTAAAAACATCTAGTGGGTCACTCACACTATAGTAGTAAAAACATCTAGTGGGTCACACTCACACTATAGTAGTAAAAACATCTAGTGGGTCACTCACACTATAGTAGTAAAAACGTCTAGTGGGTCACTCACACTATAGTAGTAAAAACGTCTAGTGGGTCACTCACACTATAGTAGTAAAAACATCTAGTGGGTCACTCACACTATAGTAGTAAAAACATCTAGTGGGTCACTCACACTATAGTAGTAAAAACATCTAGTGGGTCACACTCACACTATAGTAGTAAAAACATCTAGTGGGTCACACTCACACTATAGTAGTAAAAACATCTAGGGGGTCACACTCACACTATAGTAGTAAAAACATCTAGGGGGTCACACTCACACTATAGTAGTTAAAACATCTAGTGGGTCACTCACACTATAGTAGTAAAAACATCTAGTGGGTCACACTCACACTATAATAGTAAAAACATCTAGTGGGTCACACTCACACTATAGTAGTAAAAACGTCTAGTGGGTCACACTCACACTATAGTTGTAAAAACGTCTAGTGGGTCACACTCACACTATAGTTGTAAAAATGTCTAGCGGGTCACACTCACACTATAGTAGTAAAAACGTCTAGTCGGTCACACTCACACTATAGTTGTAAAAACGTCTAGTGGGTCACACTCACACTATAGTTGTAAAAATGTCTAGTGGGTCACACTCACACTATAGTTGTAAAAACATCTAGTGGGTCACACTCACACTATAGTTGTAAAAATGTCTAGTGGGTCACACTCACACTATAGTTGTAAAAACGTCTAGTGGGTCACTCACACTATAGTAGTAAAAACGTCTAGTGGGTCACACTCACACTATAGTAGTAAAACGTCTAGACGGTTACACTCACACTATAGTAGTAAAAACATCTAGTGGGTCACTCACACTATAGTAGTAAAACATCTAGTGGGTTACTCACACTATAGTAGTAAAACGTCTAGACGGTCACTCACACTATAGTAGTAAAAACATCTAGTGGGTCACACTCACACTATAGTAGTAAAAACGTCTAGTGGGTCACTCACACTACAGTATTAAAACGTCTAGTGGGTCACACTCACACTACAGTATTAAAACGTCTAGCGGGTCACTCACACTATAGTAGTAAAAACATCTAGTGGGTCACACTCACACTATAGTAGTAAAAACATCTAGTGGGTCACACTCACACTATAGTAGTAAAAACGTCTAGTGGGTCACACTCACACTATAGTTGTAAAAACATCTAGTGGGTCACACTCACACTATAGTAGTAAAAACATCTAGTGGGTCACTCACACTATAGTAGTAAAACGTCTAGTGGGTCACACTCACACTATAGTAGTAAAAACATCTAGTGGGTCACTCACACTATAGTAGTAAAAACGTCTAGTGGGTCACTCTCACACTATAGTAGTAAAACGTCTAGACGGTCACTCACACTATAGTAGTAAAAACATCTAGTGGGTCACACTCACACTATAGTAGTAAAAACGTCTAGTGGGTCACACTCACACTATAGTAGTAAAACGTCTTGTGGGTCACTCTCACACTATAGTAGTAAAACGTCTAGACGGTCACTCACACTATAGTAGTAAAAACGTCTAGTGGGTCACACTCACACTATAGTAGTAAAACGTCTAGACGGTCACTCACACTATAGTAGTAAAAACATCTAGTGGGTCACACTCACACTATAGTAGTAAAAATATCTAGTGGGTCACACTCACACTATAGTAGTAAAAACGTCTAGTGGGTCACTCACACTATAGTAGTAAAAACATCTAGTGGGTCACACTCACACTATATTAGTAAAAACATCTAGTGGGTCACACTCACACTATAGTAGTAAAAACGTCTAGTGGGTCACACTCACACTATAGTTGTAAAAACATCTAGTGGGTCACTAACACTATAGTAGTAAAAACATCTAGTGGGTCACACTCACACTATAGTAGTAAAAACATATAGTGGGTCACACTCACACTATAGTAGTAAAAACATCTAGTGGGTCACTCACACTATAGTAGTAAAAACATCTAGTGGGTCACACTCACACTTTAGTAGTAAAATCATCTAGTGGGTCACTCACACTAGTAGTAAAAACATCTAGTGGGTCACTCACACTATAGTAGTAAAACGTCTAGACGGTCACTCACACTATAGTAGTAAAAACATCTAGTGGGTCACACTCACACTATAGTAGTAAAAACATCTAGTGGGTCACACTCACACTATAGTAGTAAAAACACCTAGTGGGTCACACTCACACTATAGTAGTAAAAACATCTAGTGGGTCACTCACACTATAGTAGTAAAAACATCTAGTGGGTCACACTCACACTATAGTAGTAAAAACATCTAGTGGGTCACTCACACTATAGTAGTAAAAACGTCTAGTGGGTCACTCACACTATAGTAGTAAAAACGTCTAGTGGGTCACACTCACACTATAGTAGTAAAAACATCTAGTGGGTCACTCACACTATAGTAGTAAAAACATCTAGTGGGTCACTCACACTATAGTAGTAAAAACATCTAGTGGGTCACACTCACACTATAGTAGTAAAAACATCTAGTGGGTCACACTCACACTATAGTAGTAAAAACATCTAGGGGGTCACACTCACACTATAGTAGTAAAAACATCTAGGGGGTCACACTCACACTATAGTAGTTAAAACATCTAGTGGGTCACTCACACTATAGTAGTAAAAACATCTAGTGGGTCACACTCACACTATAATAGTAAAAACATCTAGTGGGTCACACTCACACTATAGTAGTAAAAACGTCTAGTGGGTCACACTCACACTATAGTTGTAAAAACGTCTAGTGGGTCACACTCACACTATAGTTGTAAAAATGTCTAGCGGGTCACACTCACACTATAGTAGTAAAAACGTCTAGTCGGTCACACTCACACTATAGTTGTAAAAACGTCTAGTGGGTCACACTCACACTATAGTTGTAAAAATGTCTAGTGGGTCACACTCACACTATAGTTGTAAAAACATCTAGTGGGTCACACTCACACTATAGTTGTAAAAATGTCTAGTGGGTCACACTCACACTATAGTTGTAAAAACGTCTAGTGGGTCACTCACACTATAGTAGTAAAAACGTCTAGTGGGTCACACTCACACTATAGTAGTAAAACGTCTAGACGGTTACACTCACACTATAGTAGTAAAAACATCTAGTGGGTCACTCACACTATAGTAGTAAAACATCTAGTGGGTTACTCACACTATAGTAGTAAAACGTCTAGACGGTCACTCACACTATAGTAGTAAAAACATCTAGTGGGTCACACTCACACTATAGTAGTAAAAACGTCTAGTGGGTCACTCACACTACAGTATTAAAACGTCTAGTGGGTCACACTCACACTACAGTATTAAAACGTCTAGCGGGTCACTCACACTATAGTAGTAAAAACATCTAGTGGGTCACACTCACACTATAGTAGTAAAAACACCTAGTGGGTCACACTCACACTATAGTAGTAAAAACATCTAGTGGGTCACTCACACTATAGTAGTAAAAACATCTAGTGGGTCACACTCACACTATAGTAGTAAAAACATCTAGTGGGTCACTCACACTATAGTAGTAAAAACATCTAGTGGGTCACACTCACACTATAGTAGTAAAAACATCTAGTGGGTCACTCACACTATAGTAGTAAAAACACTAGTGGGTCACTCACACTATAGTAGTAAAAACATCTAGTGGGTCACACTCACACTATAGTAGTAAAAACGTCTAGTGGGTCACTCACACTATAGTAGTAAAAACGTCTAGTGGGTCACTCACACTATAGTAGTAAAAACATCTAGTGGGTCACTCACACTATAGTAGTAAAAACATCTAGTGGGTCACTCACACTATAGTAGTAAAAACATCTAGGGGGTCACACTCACACTATAGTAGTAAAAACATCTAGTGGGTCACACTCACACTATAGTAGTAAAAACACCTAGTGGGTCACTCACACTATAGTAGTAAAAACATCTAGTGGGTCACACTCACACTATAGTATTAAAAACGTCTAGTGGGTCACTCACACTATAGTAGTAAAAACGTCTAGTGGGTCACTCACACTATAGTAGTAAAAACATCTAGTGGGTCACTCACACTATAGTAGTAAAAACATCTAGTGGGTCACTCACACTATAGTAGTAAAAACATCTAGGGGGTCACACTCACACTATAGTAGTAAAAACATCTAGGGGGTCACACTCACACTATAGTAGTTAAAACATCTAGTGGGTCACTCACACTATAGTAGTAAAAACATCTAGTGGGTCACACTCACTCTATAGTAGTAAAAACATCTAGTGGGTCACACTCACACTATAATAGTAAAAACATCTAGTGGGTCACACTCACACTATAGTAGTAAAAACGTCTAGTGGGTTACTCACACTATAGTAGTAAAAACGTCTAGTGGGTCACTCACACTATAGTAGTAAAAACATCTCGTGGGTCACTCACACTATAGTAGTAAAAACATCTAGTGGGTCACTCACACTATAGTAGTAAAAACATCTCGTGGGTCACTCACACTATAGTTGTAAAAACGTCTAGTGGGTCACACTCACACTATAGTAGTAAAAACATCTAGGGGGTCACACTCACACTATAGTAGTAAAAATATCTAGGGGTCACACTCACACTATAGTAGTAAAAACATCTAGGGGGTCACACTCACACTATAGTAGTAAAAACGTCTAGTGGGTCACTCACACTATAGTAGTAAAAACATCTAGTGGGTCACTCACACTATAGTAGTAAAAACATCTAGTGGGTCACACTCACACTATAGTAGTAAAAACATCTTGTGGGTCACACTCACACTATAGTAGTAAAAACATCTAGTGGGTCACTCACACTATAGTAGTAAAAACATCTAGTGGGTCACACTCACACTATAGTAGTAAAAACACCTAGTGGGTCACTCACACTATAGTAGTAAAAACATCTAGTGGGTCACACTCACACTATAGTAGTAAAAACATCTAGTGGGTCACTCACACTATAGTAGTAAAAACATCTAGTGGGTCACTCACACTATAGTAGTAAAAACATCTAGTGGGTCACACTCACACTATAGTAGTAAAAACATCTAGTGGGTCACACTCACACTATAGTTGTAAAAACATCTAGTGGGTCACACTCACACTATAGTAGTAAAAACGTCTAGTGGGTCACACTCACACTATAGTTGTAAAAACATCTAGTGGGTCACACTCACACTATAGTAGTAAAAACGTCTAGTGGGTCACACTCACACTATAGTAGTAAAACGTCTAGTGGGTCACGCTCACACTATAGTAGTAAAAACATCTAGTGGGTCACTCACACTATAGTAGTAAAAACGTCTAGTGGGTCACTCTCACACTATAGTAGTAAAACGTCTAGACGGTCACTCACACTATAGTAGTAAAAACATCTAGTGGGTCACTCACACTATAGTAGTAAAAACATCTAGTGGGTCACTCACACTATAGTAGTAAAAACCTCTAGTGGGTCACACTCACACTATAGTAGTAAAAACGTCTAGTGGGTCACTCTCACACTATAGTAGTAAAACGTCTAGACGGTCACTCACACTATAGTAGTAAAAACGTCTAGACGGTCACTCACACTATAGTAGTAAAACGTCTAGACGGTCACTCACACTATAGTAGTAAAAACGTCTAGTGGGTCACACTCACACTATAGTAGTAAAACGTCTAGACGGTCACTCACACTATAGTAGTAAAAACATCTAGTGGGTCACACTCACACTATAGTAGTAAAAACATCTAGTGGGTCACACTCACACTATAGTTGTAAAAACATCTAGTGGGTCACACTCACACTATAGTAGTAAAAACGTCTAGTGGGTCACACTCACACTATAGTTGTAAAAACATCTAGTGGGTCACACTCACACTATAGTAGTAAAAACATCTAGTGGGTCACTCACACTATAGTAGTAAAACGTCTAGTGGGTCACACTCACACTATAGTAGTAAAAACATCTAGTGGGTCACTCACACTATAGTAGTAAAAACGTCTAGTGGGTCACTCTCACACTATAGTAGTAAAACGTCTAGACGGTCACTCACACTATAGTAGTAAAAACATCTAGTGGGTCACACTCACACTATAGTAGTAAAAACGTCTAGTGGGTCACACTCACACTATAGTAGTAAAACGTCTTGTGGGTCACTCTCACACTATAGTAGTAAAACGTCTAGACGGTCACTCACACTATAGTAGTAAAAACGTCTAGTGGGTCACACTCACACTATAGTAGTAAAACGTCTAGACGGTCACTCACACTATAGTAGTAAAAACATCTAGTGGGTCACACTCACACTATAGTAGTAAAAATATCTAGTGGGTCACACTCACACTATAGTAGTAAAAACGTCTAGTGGGTCACTCACACTATAGTAGTAAAAACATCTAGTGGGTCACACTCACACTATATTAGTAAAAACATCTAGTGGGTCACACTCACACTATAGTAGTAAAAACGTCTAGTGGGTCACACTCACACTATAGTTGTAAAAACATCTAGTGGGTCACTAACACTATAGTAGTAAAAACATCTAGTGGGTCACACTCACACTATAGTAGTAAAAACATATAGTGGGTCACACTCACACTATAGTAGTAAAAACATCTAGTGGGTCACTCACACTATAGTAGTAAAAACATCTAGTGGGTCACACTCACACTTTAGTAGTAAAATCATCTAGTGGGTCACTCACACTATAGTAGTAAAAACATCTAGTGGGTCACTCACACTATAGTAGTAAAACGTCTAGACGGTCACTCACACTATAGTAGTAAAAACATCTAGTGGGTCACACTCACACTATAGTAGTAAAAACATCTAGTGGGTCACACTCACACTATAGTAGTAAAAACACCTAGTGGGTCACACTCACACTATAGTAGTAAAAACATCTAGTGGGTCACTCACACTATAGTAGTAAAAACATCTAGTGGGTCACACTCACACTATAGTAGTAAAAACATCTAGTGGGTCACTCACACTATAGTAGTAAAAACGTCTAGTGGGTCACTCACACTATAGTAGTAAAAACGTCTAGTGGGTCACTCACACTATAGTAGTAAAAACATCTAGTGGGTCACTCACACTATAGTAGTAAAAACATCTAGTGGGTCACTCACACTATAGTAGTAAAAACATCTAGTGGGTCACACTCACACTATAGTAGTAAAAACATCTAGTGGGTCACACTCACACTATAGTAGTAAAAACATCTAGGGGGTCACACTCACACTATAGTAGTAAAAACATCTAGGGGGTCACACTCACACTATAGTAGTTAAAACATCTAGTGGGTCACTCACACTATAGTAGTAAAAACATCTAGTGGGTCACACTCACACTATAATAGTAAAAACATCTAGTGGGTCACACTCACACTATAGTAGTAAAAACGTCTAGTGGGTCACACTCACACTATAGTTGTAAAAACGTCTAGTGGGTCACACTCACACTATAGTTGTAAAAATGTCTAGCGGGTCACACTCACACTATAGTAGTAAAAACGTCTAGTCGGTCACACTCACACTATAGTTGTAAAAACGTCTAGTGGGTCACACTCACACTATAGTTGTAAAATGTCTAGTGGGTCACACTCACACTATAGTTGTAAAAAACATCTAGTGGGTCACACTACTATAGTGTGTAAAAATGTCTAGTGTTCACACTCACGACTATAGTTGTAAAAACGTCTAGTGGTCACTCACGCTATAGTGGTAAACTTCTAGTGGTCACATCACACTATAGTAGTAAAACTTCTAGACGGTTACACTCACACTAT